>NC_051154.1:168028963-168056463 GCF_013339745.2 Dermacentor silvarum
AATATGCGCTTTATAACGAGCTGCGACGGATCGCAAGGGCTGTCGAACCCGGATCCGACGGCCAGCGAGCTAGGCCTATATACCGTCTCCCAGCGATCGCAAGCTCGCCTGGCTTGATCGTTCGCTTCCGTCCGCGCCGATAAAATCAAATGTATCGCAATTTAAGCGTGACATAACTGTGTACATGTTGTGCTGACCAACGTAGGAGGTTTATTACGAGCTACAAAGGGTCGTGTCGCAAGCGACACCGGTTTCGGATTCGGCGGCCCAGCGAGCTAGGCCTGGCAGCTCCTAGCCATCGGAGGCTGTCGACGGAGCCTACACTGAGGACGCGGCCTTGCGGAAACACGTCTACACTGCTCGCACAGACGCGTTTTTATTGTGATCGTTTGTGCGAAACTAGAGAACTGTGCAAATACGTTTGTTTTCACTTTGCGAAGTTCCGCAGTATTCCGAGCGTCCATGCAGGGCCGCCGGTTGTTGGCGGAGCTACGCACGTCGTTCGTACCATGTGTCCCGAATCGTCGTATGCGGCAAGTCGGACTCCGACGCGTCGCACGACGGATCGCACGCAAGATCGCACCGTGTGTCTCGCGCTTTAAGCGATACCATTCGGACGATCTAGCAAGCACTGGGACGGCGCCTTCGCCGACGGGGGTCATGTTACCAAGCAATGCTCGAGACAACGCTGAGGGCAATAGAGAAGACGACGACGCTCTCTGATGTCGCGCGGACTGGTTTTGCATCTTGTATGCCTTTTATGTCAGTGGGCGATTTGTAAATATTCTGTAAATATAATTTAAACCTGCAGACGGGATCTTTCCCTTTGCGGGGCTTCCTTAGTATATAGATATACTCAGACGTGGACCCTGGTTGTCCCGACTGCAATAAAACCTTTTGCTCTATGGCTCACATGCTTTGGCGATGTCCCGCGTTGCCTAACGACCTTCTCTCCAGCGAAACCGAATGGGAGGATGCCATCAGAAGCACGGTACTCTGAAAGCAAGCCCAGGCTATCCAGAGGGCCCAGGAAAGGGCGGACCGTCATGGCATTCTCTCCTCTACGTGGGAGCGGCCAACGGTTACAACGGCCTCCCGTTGGGGGGTCCTGACAGTAGCTCCTCAGGATCAAATAAAGTTCGTCGTCTGTCGGTCTCTTTCCCCGTAACAATATTGTGACGTTGTTGTGACTGTCCAAAAAGCTCACTGCCATAACTTTGAGTCACAAATTCAATTTTTTTATTGGGCGAATCTGTGTCCAGCAAAATGAGTAACATTCAGCATAATGATTGCGGCGAGCACACTCGTCGATCGTTGAAAAATTTGATCTGCGGGTCAAGCGGTATTGGCTATTTTAACGACTCTTAGAAGGTTCCTGCGTAATCGCTGGTGCCCACGTGCTTCCTAGAAAGTACAACACCCTTCTCCTTGCACATACAATATGATTACACAAGGTTCGGCTACAACATAGGCAACAGATAGAATTACCCTTAACATTCGAGAAAGTTTGGATTCATGTAGGCGCGCCTTCCGCTGAGGGATAACTTAGGTTGCTAGCACGTGAAAAGTGGACCCCCGAAAAAAAGGTTGAACAAATGATAAATAATGCGCGCGTCTCAATATCATGTTGCTTCATTAGCTAAGCGACAAAATTTATGAGCGAGGTACTGCAGCTCAAATAACTCAGGAGCTCTCCAAATGCGCACCTTTCGGCAGTGTCGCGATCGTATCATTGTCTATCATGGGCCGTCTACATAAGGCGCCCTATCCACACGCGGTGAAAGTTGCTAATGGAGTACAAGCTTCAGCCAACTTCGGGAAACTGTGTCGTCTTACAAAAGTGATTTTTAAACTGTGCTTAGAAATCAAAATCAGAAGAAAGAGAGAGACAGAGATAGCATTTTTAGTTCGCGGTTCTTAAGAAACATTCCAATGTTGCTGAAAGGTATGTCGAGGAGGACTTTATCCATCAAAGAAACAAAACCACACTTTCGCAGCACCAGTCTCCGGTTCCCAACGTACGTGCCGCGCGACGCCTACGAATTCCACGAATTCGCCGTTTCTGTTCAGCGGGTATGATAGACGAAACAAGAGCAGGTCCTTGCCTGAGGGCAAGGACAAATGGAGAGCAGCTCACTCGCACTAGGCTTCGACCTGAAGTGTGTGTACAGCGACGGAACAAGCGAAGCGGGAATGCTTCGCACCGGCAGCCGAAGCGAATCAATCAGCGTCCCCGAAATAACTGCGCGGAGGCGCTGTGCAGGCCCCCTCACAGTGGCCAGTGCCTTCCGGTGGCGAGTGGAGAGCGTCCAACTCGCGGGGCGTCCCGTTTCATGCTTACGGCCGGACCAGCGCCCAGGTGGCTGCCGCAGCCGCGGCCTTGCTCTACTGCACTGGGTCCGAAGCTGTGCGGTTGACTCGCGCGCACGAGCGCTCGCCGGCGGCCCCGAACGAAATCGAACTCGCTTGTGCGCCAGGGCCGGCCTAATCGTTTTCCTGCTGTCGGTTCTACGTCTTCGGTGGCGAGGCGGCTTCGCAGCGTGTGCGACTCGCCCCGTCTTGTGCACGCGGACGCGAAGCGATCATCCGGGGGTTGAGTGCGCGCGCTGGATTCACGAGCGGTGCGGCCGCCTGCGAGGCGCTCTCGCTGTATTTCGCCCGCAGGCATACTAGGTCTATGTATAACAACACCCAATTAAGGGTATTTTTCTTTCCTTCTGCAGTTCGCGGACGAATGCAGGCGCCTAGAGAGAAAGTTCTGAGGGGAGGCCGCTCTGCTTCACGCGCGCAATAGTTAATAAATTCGCCACGTCGCGCTAATTACCGAATGACCGACATCACAGCAACATGCGCGTGCGGACTAACACGCTGATTCATATAGATTACTTGTGTTTTGTGGGACAATAAGGAACTTTCGCATTCACTGGCGCAGCAGTGAAACACAAGCACTCGGTTGCAGCAGTAGGTGTGGTGGCACGATGGTATACTTAATCGATACCCATACCTGAAGCGATGTAATGTTTTCATAGACAAGATAATCTTGTATTGTATGTACTTCACGGGTACTCTGTTAGATACAAGACCTTGAATGGGTGCGATAGTTACGTATACTAATGATGGATGTTAATCCAATCCGTAGTGGCTCGGATTACGACATGTTGCGTTTTACTCGGCCTCATAACAAGTTCTGCTATTACTAAGAGGTACGAGGTGTGTATCAAAGACGCAAAAGCATAATTATCATTGTCAGTTTTGGACATTCTAAAGGCAGAGAGTTTCATTGTAGTAAGGGTTTAGTACTGCGTAACTTTTGTTGTCTGTTAATAAATAATAATACGCATAGCCAAGACAAAATACACAGATCAGCGTGTTACATCTCGTGCTATCGATCCGCATACAATAGACTTTGTGCAGTAACAAGCGGAAATCGCGCCCAATTCGGCCTTATGCCGTGTGCGCGTGGTTCGTGGCCCGTTCGTGACCGGGCAAGCAATGGAGCTAAAGTAAACAAGTGATGGTCGGGTTTTTTGAGTGAATATAATGCAATTGTTTATTAGTTCAATAATGTTGTTCTTACATTTCCTTTTCTTGAGCTTGTGCGTCCCATTCTGTGTGCCAGTTTCTGCGCTCAGCAATGTTGGCCACTAGTGAAACGCCTATATATTGAAAAAAATTATGGTTGATCCCTCTTTCATAGGAAATGGTAGAACACGAAAGTGAAACGTGTCTTCACAGAAGTTGTTGCAGGTTTGCTTCATGAACTCACGGTCGGCTGCAGCGAAAGGCGCACGATTTGCCGGACTGCCACCGTGTTGCATGTTTGCTTCGCGCGCGGAGTCCTGTTGGCGAACGGAGCTGAAACGCGCCAAGCGTCTCAATGCGCTGACTCGCCCCCTAGAAATTGACAAGGGCGTTCTAAGCCGCGCGTCGGTGCATGCGTCCGTGGCGTAATGGTTTCAATGTCGGGCTTCTGTACTAGAGGTCCTGGGTTTTTGGGCACTTTAATAATGTTTCTTTTGTTATTTATTACGCAGTATTTCGTTGAAAATGACGAGTTTACAAAGTCACGAAGCCGCTTACACTTGGTTCTTTATTCTATGGCTACATACATCACACTGGAGCCTCCGCTGGGCTGTGACTACTGAAGCGCTCCCTGTCGGCGCTCGTTAGTGTCACGATGGAGCACTTCGCTCTTAGATGGCGGACATTACATCCGTTGCCGGAAATCAGTCGGGAAATCCGGCATAAAACACTTTCGTGTTAAAAAAAAAAAGATGTATTTCCCGCACAAATTAGTGCAAAAATATATCGCCTTTCCCAGGCAATAAACAAGTTCCGCAACGCTTTTATCCGTGTACATTTTGCGCGTAAGAAAAGACCGTTGAAAGGCCGTTAAACTCCAGCTTATTGCCTCAGTTTTGCCACATCTTCAATATCCACGCTGCAATGAGAAGTCGTCTCTGCAGCTGATGAAGCCAGTTGTTAAATTAAATGAGCGTATTGTGGTATTTCCTTCCTCTGCAAGGCATTTTCATATTCTATGCACTTGGACACTTTGATCGCAACTTCTGCAATGCTCGCATAATCGCCCGCAGGAATCCGGGTTCTGTCGATGCCGCACCGGTTATTGCATCCGTCATGAATCATGGCACCTGTGCCATAACAGCAGACATGTACGTTGTTTTCTACGTTATACCCTTGAGCCACCGACTGCAGCGTGGGTATATATTTATCGATTCGAGACGGCAATTCAACTCTTGATGTGGTCAGACCACAGCAGCAGCACACCTGCCAAAACAACTTTCCGCGCACCCAAAGCGTCCCCAACACTACGCTGGAATCGCTTCCCTCTGTCTGCAAAATAGAGCAGCGAGGCAGACAAGCCAGCCTGATCAAACAACATCGCCCCTTCCACCCTATTGCCTATTCTCTTGTTTAGAAAGGATGTAATGAAGCCTATGATCACGACTGACCTGCAATTTCACGATCCACTTAGGTGTGATGCGGAAAAGCGTTCCCCGCCTCTTCAGGCCATAATAAAATGCCACTTCCGCGTGGCTTGGGATCTGAGCGAGAATATAAGCTAGCTCTTCCGTATCAGATTCAGCTGAACACGATGCCACTGCAAACTTTTTGCTGAGTATCCAGTGCTCCAGCAGACCTATAAGTTCTGCTGCCAAGGTTCACAAGGAAAACTGGCGAATCTTGCGCACGTGCAGCTGCTAACTAATAACCGGAGGCCCTCTGAGAACAAGGCTAGCTCAGAAATATGCGTTAAGCGACAGTCTCTGTCCGACGCGATGGTTTTAGAATGAGTTGACCAAAGGGTGTTTGAATTTTGTTTACTTTCTTTTTTAAAATTATTTCTTTGCGGATTGCACGTAACTATAGAGAGAAAGAGAGAGAGAGAGAGAGAGAGAGAAAGAGAGAGAGAAACGGGGTGGGAAAGGCAGGGAGGCGAACCCGAAAGGATTATGGTTTGCTACCCTGCACTGCGGGAAATGAAAGGCGGAAAGAATAGGGGAGATGAAAAGCTGTCACGAAAAAAAAAAGAATAAAAAAATAGAGGAGGTTGGAAACGTCCGTGATAACTATAGTCTGTCAGAAAGTCCACTCGATCGAAAAAGCTTGAAGAGTGCCTTGACTGACTTGTTGTGTGACGACTGTATAGGTCAGCGTTCCAGTACTGTCTGCTCCGAAAGCGGCCGGTCGTCAAGACGCGCCAGCGCGGTCGCGAGTGACTGCCTATGTGCGCTGTATCGGGGACAATGACAAAGTACGTGTTCGATAGTTTCCTCGTCGTCGCAGTGGTCACACGCAGCACTATCCTCCCATCCGATGCGGAAAGCCAACGACTTCGTAAATGCGACACCAAGCCACAATCGGCAGAGTACCCTTGTTTCGGGTCGGGATAGTCCAGGTGGAGGTCGAAGTCGAAGACAGGGGTCCAGTCGATGCAGACGTGTGTGCTGCAAGCTATCTGTGTTCCACAACGATTGTGTGGCATCGTTTGCAAGCACTCGAAGTTTCGCTGCTGCATCTGTTCTTGAAAGCGGGATTGGTTCCCGCGTGCCGGCCGTCTTTATGAACAGATCGAGCAGCTTCATCGGCATATTCGTTGCCCATTACGCCACAGTGGCTAGGGAGCCACTGAAAGGTGACGTCGTGCCCTTGCTCGACGAGGCCATGAAGGAGCTCTCAGATTTCGAGGAATAGTTGTTCGTAGGGTCCACGGCGTAAGGCGGAAAGCAAGAAATGTAGAGCTGCCTTGGAGTCTCTGAAAACACTCCATTTGTTAGGTGGTTCCTCACGAATTATGCGAAGTGCGCTACGAAGAGCAGCAAGCTCCGCGGCTGTCGATGTCGTCTGGTGTGACGTCTTGAACTTCAATGTGGTAACATTCGCAGGAAAAAACACTGACCCTGAGAAACCGTCCATGGTGGTTGATGTGAATAATGTGAATATTCGCTGGGTAGTCATGCGCAATTGCAATGGTTTCTGATGTTGATGTACATCGTGGCAACCCTAGACAGACCCTAAGGGAATGTGCCTGAGCACTTTCGATTGTAGTGAAGTTAGTTCTACAGGTATTGGTCAGCACTGCCAAGCTCTACCTCAGATGCCCGAGAAACAGCGTCCTGTAGAGTTGCATCATCGCGTGTATTGAAGTACCCCAGGTTTTTCCTCCAATAAACTTGAAGAGATGAGAGATGGCTGTCAGGCGCTTCTTATGGTAGGTGACATAGGGACTCCAACAGGGGTCACGATCGATGATTATACCCCTAAGAACCTGTGCGTCCTGACGTAAGAGCTATTTTGTCCATCGATGGATATGGCGTATGATGCCATTGGATTCCGGCTAAATGCGACCAATGCACATTTTTCTGGGGAAATATTGAGGCCTTGTTCACTAAGGTATGTCGTTATCAACGTCGCAGATGTTTGGAGCCTTGCACGTACTTGAGGACGCGTCACGCCAGATGCCCAGACGCATATGTCATCCGCATATATTGACAACTTCACCGTATCTGGTAGGCATTCTACGAGAGCAATGAGCACAAGGTTGAAGAGTGTTGGGCTCAACACACAACCCTGTGGTACCCCACGGTGTGCATATACAGTGTTGAGAAGTTGGGCCGTCTTCGGTATTCACAAATAGAGACCGCATATGTAAATAACTACGTGTCCAACGATAAAGCCGACTGCCGAGGCCAATCATTTCCAGAGTCTCTAATATAGCCTCATGAAGGACATTGTCATATGCGCCTTTGATGCCGAGGAATATGGCGACAGATAAGCGCTTACATGCCTTATGATGTTGAACGTAAGTTACCAAATCGATGACGTTGTCAATGGAGCATCGGTGACGTCGAAAACCAGCCATTGCGGCTGGGTAAACTTCATAGCGTTCCAGGTACCATTCAAGCCTGGCGAGGATCATTCGTTCCATCACCTTCCCAATGCAACTAGCCAGCGCGATTGGGCGGTATGAAGTAATCACTAGAGGAGACTTGCCAGGTTTGACAAGCGGAACCGAGGCGGCTGGTCTTCCATTCTTGAGGAACGTTTCCATTCTCCCGGGACTCATTGAATATGTTCAGCAGGGCACTTCGCGCTAGTTCACCGAGGTGGCACAAGCTACGGTAAGAAATACCATCTGGTACAGGTGACGACGACCGATTACATAGGGCAAGTGCCGCATCGAGCTCCTGAGTGGTGAAGGGCAAATTCATGCGCGAGTCCCGTGTGTCCGGGACGTAGTCAAAGGTAAGGGAACTTGAGCCCGTTGACTGGCCTGCAATCATAGCACAGAAATCTTCCGCTACGTCGAGGTCTTGTCGGCGTTGGAAAAGTGCTAGTGCCTTGAATGGAAAGCGTTGTTCCGGAACAGAACGTAGGCCTCTCCCAGTTCTCCATATTTGAGATAGTGGCTTGCGTTGGTCAAGGGACTCACAATACTTTGTTCATTGCTTGGATTCCAGTTTATCTATGCGGCGTTGTATCTTCTTTTGAGTGCGCCGGGCTGTCCTTAGATCGTGAATGGATTTCGTGCGTTGGTATCTTCGTTCGGCGCGACGACGAATCGCACGAAGTCGCTCCAACTCCAGGGTATATGTGCGAAAGGCGAGTACTTCGATGAGCGCATGAGCGTGCAGATAGCGGTCTGCGCCGCTTCTTCAATAGTTTCCTGCTGTCCAGATGAGAGCCCTTTCTGACAATTAAGCCTCCTCCAGTAGGTTTTTAAACACAGTCCAATCAACTCTTTGTAGTGTGTACGAATAAATTAACTTTATTGTACGAAGAGTGGTTGGTGTGGTTACTCTCGGGTGGAGCCCTCTTGTAGAGCCCCACTTAGGCGGGTGAGTGTTAGACATCCCGTCGATCTTGAGGTGAGTGGGGATGTGATCGCTGCCATGTGTCTCAATGTCCAAAAACCACTTAACACGCGTGGCAAAGCGGCGTGATACAACGGTCAAGTCCAGGCAGCTGCTGTACACTGTGCCCGTAGAAACGTAGGACTAGCGTCATTCCGCAGCAAGAGGTCATGATTGGACAAAAATGAAACGGTTTTTCGTCCGGTTGCGTTAACTTTTGATCTTCCCCAAATGGTGTGATGGGCGTTAGAGTCCCCGATGATAATCCAAGGACCAGGATACGCCTTTATTATGTCTTCTAGTCTTTTGATGTCAAACGGGCTTGATGAAGACAGGTATGCACCTACAAGTGTAAATGTGAGCTTTCTATTTTTGACGATTACGCAGACATACTGATTGTCGTCATGAGGTTGCACAGGCTGGACGACGTAAGTAAGCTTACGGTGAATAAAGACGACTACCTTGCTATTTTTGTTGTTACTTGAGGACGTAATTGATGCATAGCCGGATAGTCTGATAGGGTGAGTTAAATTTGGTTCGCAGATAACGATGATTGGAAATCGGTTAACATGTACAAACTGGCAAAAATCAGCAATGCGAGATCTTAGACCTCTGGCGTTCCACTGAATAATAGATGCTTCTTTGACCTTCTTACGAAATGTCTGGTGGTTGTCAGCCATGGTTCACTCGAGGGTTGCTAGGACTGAGCTCAACGAGTCCAGCACTTGTAGACCCCTTCGAGCGGATGGAGTTTCGATGCTGGTCAGCATTAAGGCCGTTTCACATGGTGCGATTTTGCACTGCGATTATCGCACCGGAAGTGCGATTTCCGTCGCATGCGACGAAAATCGCAGTCGCAGGGCCGATTCTGCGATTTTCGGCTGCGACCAACCGGTTGGTCGCAGCGTCGCAACGTCGCAGCAATCGCTGCGATTTTCCCGTCAAAATTGCGCCGAGAGGTATTTCGCGGTCTGTTTTGGAAAATGGCGGCGGTCGCTCAACGCAAAGTTTACAGATACTTTTTTGTCTATAAATATTGGATCAACGAGCCTCGAACAGTGCAACTAATTGAGTGGAGCCTTGGATTGCGCAATCGGTACGTACCATCAGCACCGACACGCGAACAGTGCAGATAAAAACTCGTAGGTCAGATTCGGTTCTGTGATTTCTACGAGTTTGTTGACACGCTACGTTGCTAATCTGGCGACGCTGTATTTTAGGTTGGCTTCGGGTGCTGATAGTACGTACTTTTGCGTGATTTTCCGTTATTCACACGCGCTGCGAGTTGGTAAATACTACGAGGTGTCCCTCACGGGAAGGCATGGCCTTCGGATGTCGTCCCAATTTTCTGGTTCTGGAGACAACTCGCGATATACGAAAGCGCCACAGTTTTATCGCGGTATGCTTTTACGGACGGAACAATTTAAAGAATATGCAACTACGGACAAATGCTGTGGTCAATAGGTCACGCTATACGCGCGACCATTTAGTTGCAGTCAGTTGGTTAGGGCTTTCATGCGCATTTTCCCCAATGAATTATCTCATTTCAAGGTTCTGTTACTTCCGCTGCGAGACGCAAAGCGAACGTGCAAACTGGATATCGTAATGAATGTTCTACAATAGCATATTTCGCGCTTTGACTGGGAATACGCAGTATTGCCAATTTATTTTCGAAGCAATATTTAAACAGTTTTTTTCTCATTTTTCTGATGCATCATTTTTCTCCTGAATAAAAAAACCAATAAACCTTCAGTGTGTTGCAGACTTTGTATCCGTACTGCATCTGTGTTAACCCTCACATTAAAAGGTAATTGCACATTTCGCTTACTTCAGTGCATCGAATTACTTTTGTTTATGCTGGTTGTAACATATCGCAGTACTCTAAGAAACTACTTAGCCATAAACATCCTTGCCTTTTCTTGCTTCTCTGTCTCTACTTCCTGTAAAACACATGCAATAATGCGAAAAGCAGGCAGACATCTGGTTTTTATAAGTAGTAGATAACACATTAAAGAAAAGCAGATCAAAATTGTGCAGTGAAGTCAGCCGGTTGCATTCCTTCCTGTGAATGATAGGATCTTTTCAAGTGTGGGTGGGTCTTGCATGTCCACAGCTCATAATGTCCACAGCCACAGCTATACCTACGACTCATCACGAGGCGTAGGTATAGCCCATCAAGATGGAGGCAATGTTGCTAATAAGTCTGCACTTACATGTATTACTGCATAAACTCGTATAACCATATCCCATCATTACTCAATCGAGCTTGCTCAGTCATATTCACCAAAATTCTACTTATCCGAGCTTTCTCTGACTAATATTCACCAAAATTGTACTTGGCCAAGCTTGATCTGACTAATATTCACAAAGATTCTACTCAGGCAAGCTTGCACCGAGTCATATTCACCCAATATCTACTTAGCCAAGCTTGCTCCGACTTATATTCATCAAAATTCTACTCAGGTGAGCTTGCACTGAGTCATATTCACCAAAAATCTACTTGCCGAGCTTGATTTGACTCATATTCACTAAAATTATACTTGGATCAGCTGTCCCTGACTACCACATGACAATATTCACTAAAAGTTTACTCAACTGAGCTTGCTCTTACTCGTATTCACCAAAATTCTACTCAGTCAGGCTCAAACGAACTCAGACTCACGGTTAGTTCGAAGTCTTAGTGAGCCAACGTTTGAGTGAGTTCACCGTGCTATGCATACATTACATTATGTGACCTGTGCGGTGAATAAGCAAACATTGTCTATGAGTACGTGTTGCATCGGGTGAAATAAGGACAACTGTAAACACTGCAGTTAGTTTTCTAGAGTTCAACTGACCGTTGCGTGAAAGCTTCGCCTCATGTCGATTCAAGCAAGTGCATTGGATCTGCATCATATCTTTTGCCAATCCTGCTGGCTGTCCTAGTCATTACTGGGCGGCCACATTTTGTACATTTCAACACAAAGTTTAATGAATGACTGTAGTGCAATATATTAAAAAAAAACGATGCTTGCATCACTGCACGTATAACAATCAGAACATGACACAAACACATGCACATAAGATGGACACAAATGATAAATACATAAACAGATGGAATCAGATAGCCACCACCTATTGAAAAAAAAAAGAAAAAGCACAGGACTACGTATAACCATTCCCCTTGCCAGGTACATGGGCTATAGGAGAAACACACGTCCAACCTAGCAGTTACCTCGAGGTAGCAGCTATGGACGCTTTTGCATTCGCAGCTGGCCACTCAACCACTCAAGTGTGTTCAGAGTGCACTTGTACTTAGGCACACTTTTTATTGTCTGTATCTCAAAAATTTAATGTGGCTCCTCAAAATTTTCAGGATGTTTGGATTCTGAGGCTTGCAAAGGTAAATATTTTTATTCCATTTACGTTCAAGGTGAAGGCTCATACAAAAGATTAGAGATATTGTCAGTGCTCCTAACTTTCTCTCAGAACATAAGTGGTCTGTTATTGAGATTCTAGCAGCTTTTCAGCAGCAAGAAAGGGAATCAGCTTCCCCTGTTTTCAGCATTGGGTTAATGCAGGCAATTCAGGGAGGCATAAAGTTTTGCCAATACAATCGGTTCGGGAATACCAGATTAGACTGTACCTTGACACTTTCCTTGCACTTTCTTATTTTGGTCAAATAACCCAGTTTGAAATGGCTCCAGTTAGCATGCTCTAACATTGGTCTAATATAGGTTAAGTACATGACTAGCTTAACAGACTGGGATGCTGGCTTTCATTTCCAGGAAAGGAATCATAGCACCTGCTCCAGTTGCATATGTTTTTGGTTATCAGGGGTATTCAGCCTCACTTTAAGGATAACGTGCTGAAGCAGGTAGAAGCACACGCATGCCATTAGCGGATAGTTTCGATAGCTTCTTACCTTACACTTGCCACCAAGAATACAAAATTTTAGCGTTCGATTTTGTTATTAAACAAACAAACGTACTTCTAACAAGGTATTTTAATGTTAGCCGTGTGGCTACGCGGCTGCGCTACGTACTGCAGCATATTAACTTAAGCTTCTTGATACAGATTCACAGCACACTAAAAGCGCAAGAAACAGGACGAGAAAATAGACGACGCCCATGTCTGCCAGAATGATACGATACTACGTACACTAGTGACTGCAGCTCCTTAAAAAAAAAAAAAAAAAAAAAAAAAAAAAAAAAATGATGTGGTGTCGGCTTTTACGCCTTTCGAAATATTCAGAGAGCACTTGTATGAATAATTACAGCACAGGCGCCGAGACGGACGAGCCAGGCTGGCACTAAGATAAACGTTCACAACACAAATTCCATTGCACGTTCAGTAATTACACACAGATCATTTGCGGCTTTGTTCAGGGGCAGACGTGAGCGTTTGGGTTGGTGCTTGCTGCTAAGTTTGGTGCAAGAATATTGCTAGGAGCAGGAACCGCTAATGCGCAATCACGAGCACACATCCACACACACACATCCGTTTTTCAGAAGCTGACGTTAATCACGGGTAGCGCGAGGGTCTCTGCGTTGACATGACGACTCCGCTGCAGCCGAATTCCGAATACTGCATATGCGATGACAACAGCGATAAGGGCTTGTTGATAGGTCCTCTTGTAATTTGTTTAACCGCAGGTAGAACGACACAGGCATAAAACACACACGAGACAGCACACAACGCTGAAACGACCTGCGAACAGCTGTTTACGTCTGCCATTTCTCCTCGTATTGAACTTCACAAACCGCTGTTGCGCACTCCAAAACAAACTAAACTTTGAAGCGTTTTTAAATTACAAAACGCACGTATTATTTGGTCCTAATAAAGAGAGGTCAATTATATTATAACGCGCACGTCTTTTTCATTACATTAAACGAATTTATGCGGCGTGTGCGACAAAGTCTGGCAGCAAGCAACTCTGGGCGTCGCATAATCGCATTGTTGACATCGCACCATGTGAAATGGCCGTTGCGAATTTCGCATCTGCGAAAATCGCAGCTGCGAAAATCGCAGTGCAAAATTGCACCATGTGAAACAGCCTTTACTCTGATGACATCAATTATGGACCGCAACATCGGAATGATTTGGCGGTCTACTGTTGGCACATCAAATGAAGGTTGCTTCGATGGAGGCATCAAACGTGTTGGCTCCTTAGAAGGCTGGGTGCTCCCGAGCACCGGCCAGTCTTTTACAAGGGGATGATTTTTCATTTGAGGCCTCCTTGTGATCTCGGGTCTGCTTGTACTTGAAGCTAATCTCGGGGGCACAATCTGTGCTTGAACTGCACCTTGCGTTGTACATTTCCGTCTATGACGACGTCGACGCCAGATCTTTTCAGAAGCTTCACTGTGAGATGAGCTGTCCCTGACCATCTGTTTCAGGATAGCAAATTCTTTTTTCGATCCGTGGGCAATATTTAGATGTGGCTTCATGAGAACCATCACAGTTTCCGCATCTAATATTTGTTGCGCGGCAGACGTCTGCAGTGTGCGACTCCACGCACCGAGGGCACACTGTAGATTTTGCACAGGCGCCCTTGACATGTCCAATCCTGAAGCACTTGTGGCATTGAAGTGGCTTAGGGACAAACGGCCGAACGACATGTCGGAAGTGACCGACCTTGACATGCGAAGGGATAGAGCCGCCCTTGAAAACTATCTTCATGCAGCAGCTGTTTCCGAGACGGCATACGTGCGTTATGACTACTCCTTCATACGCCGGTTTAATCGAAATTGGCAGGTCTGAGTTCGTAATTGCCAGGTCAATGTCGTAGATTACGCCGGCAGTGCAGGTTCCTTCCATTGGTATAACTGGTCTCACTTTGATGTTCCCCAATTCTGTTATCTATCGGAGCTTATCCAGCGCATTTCCCCGGGTCGTGTCGACATCCAAGACATTCTTTCGCGTGTTTAGTCGGACCTCCTTAATTTAGTTTGGTGCAATTCCCTCAAGGAAAACGGAGAGAGCTTGCTTGTTTAATCCTCGAAGGCTGATGGAATAATCCACAGGTATGAAGAGGATGGTGTGCGGCCAGCGCTCAGGTTTTGCATGCATGGTTGATGTACTCCCGGGTGATGACGTCTTGATGAGTCTCCTTTTGGCCTTTCGCTTCCTCACCAACACAAAGCTGTCGTCCGATGAGTCGTCGCCTGTGATTGAGTAAACCTCAGTGTCTTCGCTGGTGCTAGACCAAGTACCTCGCTTCCTTGAGGAGCTTGTCAAAATAGATCTCTGGCCTGGCGGGATTGCAGGATCCGCATCCATGGCCACGAGAGCAGGGGCCTCAGTGGAGTCTTCACTGCTGGTGGACCAGGTGCCTCTTGTCAATGAAGAGCTCGCCGTAGTAGACTTCTGGCCACACAGGCCTGCGGGAGGCTCCGCGTCCATAGCCGCAAGGCAGGATGCATAAAGCGCCCCGGAAATCGTGGAAAATTGGACGAAATATAGCTAGCCGAGATAGATGCCTTCTAGCAAAGAGCAACTTCGTCATTGTCCCCCGTACCTATCGTTGTTCTGCTGTCAAAAGGGGTTTTTTACTTTTCCCTTATGAAGATAATTTACATTTGCGTCTGATATCTTAGCTCAAGCGGTTAAGATATCAGTTCGCCCAGCAGTTCGTTCTGGTTCCTCTACCTGCTTTATTTTTTGCTAACATAAATATACCCGCGTATTCTTGCTTCTAATCAGTTCTTGTCACAGAATGATGTATGAAGTCGCAGAGATATTCCCGGCAACCAAGGGAGTCGACAGCTGCACGCGAGCTAACGTGCTCTGACTACATTCGCAAAGATCTGACAGTGCACGCCATGGGACAATCTGGGAGGCGTTGCCTGGACAACTATGCTTACACGTTTGACCGTGCGGCAAGCATGCCTCGAGGCCCTCGACGGGCCGATCGTTTCCCCGGTTTCTTTGTTTAACCCTCGCTCAACTAGGTCAGTCTATCTGTGCCTGGTCTAGAGCGACATAAACGTGTTTATAATCTTGCATTCAATAAAACCAACCTCTGAGTTTTCCTCTCATTTTGTCAAAGCGGCGTAAATAACTATTTTTTAAACGAAAGCACCGTCTCGGTATCCCTCGTCTGATAAATTGAGGATGGGAAAATTGTTGCTTACCTTGAATATAAACTGACGTGAATCCCACAAAGAATGCAAACTGGAGGTTTTTTTTTTTTTTTTTTTTTTTTTGTAACGTTAAACAAAAAGGGGCGTGAAGAAAGAGACAAACCGCACGGCACAGACTTTAAGGTAAACTGCGAAGAAAGAATTAATTTTCGTTTCTTTTTTCTCGCACTCGTAGGTAACTCACAGGCTCAGTTGGCCATCGTAATAGCGGGAACGGTGCATCGGTGCGTGAATCACCGCTATTAGAAAGGGTATCGTGAGAAACAAAGTAAGCCAAATCTGAACTCGAAGCTAAATCAATGATACGACCACAATTACGCACACGTGCTTCCATTGAATACGCCTCAGTTTATCGCCCAGATTAGCGTGAGAAGTTATATCCGGGAATAAAGAAAAATGAAAGCCTAAGTAAGAAAGATGTAAATAAAAGGGCAGGAAAACGGACGCTGGCACGCGTTAGAGACAACGATCGCTGCGAAGCTCGTAATAAGCCTCGAGCCGCTGAGTAGGCCCGAGCGATCGCTATCGTGATGCGATGGTTCGTTATCCTTCCCTGCATTATGTAATAAATCCTGTTGCGGCTGCACTGCTGCTGATGCGTATCGCAATTATGCAGGTGCGACGTTTCTCGCTAGACTGGTGGCGTTAAGAAGTGCCTTCCATAATCGCATAAATTGCATTGCTGTATTTGTTCTCTCTTTTTTTTTCTTTTGTTGATGTGTGTTTCTTTGTCGTTTTTTTCGCGACATAATACTTACACCTGTTGTTGAGGCACCGCGTTTGGCGCGGGGAGCTTTCACTAAAGAAAACAAATAATAAAGCTGGAATGACGTAAGTATACCTCCCGCTCTTTATTGTTTCGGCAACGATGACTATGATGACATCATTATTTTCGCACTTTGCAATGCCGGCTAGCTTAGTACCTTTTGATGAGCAATTACTTTCTTACGTGGGAAAATAAAGGGAGGCAATTGATATTTAAACCGGCATTGCTACACTTACTCTGGTTCCCACCTTGCAATGTATCATAACTGAGGTGGCAGTGTCTCTTAATAAATGAATATTGGCTTTGAAAACTTTTATAATCGAAATCTGAGAACCCCTAACTCTGCTCGTGGCAGCTGTCACGAACATCATGTTCTATGAAGCTCGTGGAAAAAGAGACAGATACCTTTGTCATTTTCAAGTACTTTGCTGTGCAAGAAAGCCAAATCAGTTAACGGCACGGCAACCATGGCACAATGAAAACTACAACTGACATCCGACACAGGGAAGAGTCTTTGTGAGAGAATCGCTGAGAATGATTGCTGTGCCGAAAGCCGCGCTGCGAATGATAAAACTTCATTGACTCATATCGCTGAGACGGACACAAGCTGTCTTTATGGGAGGAATGCTGAGAACTACTATTGCGATGAAATCGCTTACTTACGATTATGCGAATAACTCCACGACGTTAAAACTTCACAGATCTCATCTCCTATTCATCGACACTATATGTGACAAATCTTTCATCATTTCCCCAAATCATTCTTTTTCACCTACAAATTATAATTATTTAAAGTGTGCACTCCGAGCGTTATGCTATGGCGTTACACTATAACGTTACGGACACTCATTGTTAGCAATTCATTATGATTGTGATAATCACTCCGCGATTTAGGGATCTTCCAGATATAATTTTCAGTTCTTCGACTTTATCGATACCTAGGGTGCTATAACGTAAAATGATTCCAAACTGTTTGCATTCAAATTTCTACAATCAGCCTCCACGATTGGTCAAAACATTTTCGGGCCACTCCCAACTTCGCCTATCTGTCACGCGACGTCATGAAAACCGCGTTAGCTCCCCATTTGATATAACGTGTACACACTGAATATGCATCATTAAACCGCACAAAAGAAAAATGATTATTCCTGATTCGACGTCTTTTCACCATTAGCCTTCTGCTATTGGTCCAATGTTTCCTGGCTACTCGCACTTCGCCTGTCTGTCACGCGACCTCACAAAACCGCGAAAACTCACCACGCCAAAGTGACGTGTACGCGAAAAAAAGCATTAATATGCCGAACAAAACTGAAAATTTTTCTCAATAGCCACAGACTGCCCCGTTCCGAAAGGAATAGAAGATGGCTGCCCGCCGATCGCGCAGGCCCTCGCTACTCGCACCTGCCGGTGAGCATGTATTTATTTGCGCATGATAAACCTTTTTTCGTGGCACTAAAACGTTATCGAGCCCTTTCGGCATGCATACGACATCGCTCTGCCAACTCTTCCTTGCTGAGGATCCGTTTTAGCGGCATTCTTTTCCTTCCGTTGCACGCCGCCGCGATTTTCAACCAGCCACCGCAAGCTAAGTAAGGCGAAGCGGACCAATCGGAGAAGCCGGCACCACCTTCTTCGTGCGGTTATCTATTTTCACTCTGCTGGCTTGGCCCCATCGAAACCCTCTCCACTAGAGCGTGCTCCTCGCCTCTTGTCAGTCAATTAGATAAGAAAAACCGCTGAGTGTAGACAATATTATTGGGTTTGAAAGCGAACGAAGGTGACCTTCTATAAACGAGGAGACTGTTTGACTGGGTTGTTCAGACAACGCTGCTGGTCACCGGCCGATGCTTGCGTCGGTGGTTACGTAAATTTGACGTCAGGAGTTTGGAATCGAAACAGTTTGGAATCATTTTACGTTATAGCGCACCTAATCTCATCTCAGTGTCCCTCTTAGCTTCCAAACGAAAATAATTTAAATATGCACTGAACGTGACGTCAAGAAAGCTCAAACCCAGTTCACCAGGACATTACCGGTTTACACAGTAAAAAAAAAAAAAAAAACTCCCGCTCATCTCCCTTCGTCGATCAAGCCGAAAAGAAGGCTGGAAGATCATATGAGGCATTTTTACGTACGGATAAGTGCTTAACACAGCGCCTTATACCCGTGCCACACGGGCAAAGTAAAGTGCACTTTGAGCGAGTGCACTTCGCGGCTAGTGTCATTCGCAGACTGCCACACGGGAACGCTTAGTGACACTCACTGCAGAGTGCACTCGCCGGCGAGTGTGTTCGGCGAACTCACTTCGCGGCGCAAAGTGTGTAGCCTCGTTAGCAATGCTTAGAAGATACATAAAGTGATATTGAAAGAAGAGTCAGGAGTAATTTTTAATAACATTGTTTTAAATTGCTAACGTTACAAGATAATAAAATGTGCTGCACCGTAAAAAAACCAAGAACAGCAAAAAAACTACTCTTGCTCTCGGGCTGTTCACGACCACGCCCGATGATGACTGCGCAGTTGTTTGGCGAATCGAGTCGTTTTGACTGTTGCTGGTCAAGTTTCCGTCGCTGCCGGCGCTTATAAAGGTGGATTGTAAATGTTGTTTTTAACAATAATAAACTGTTTTCGTGCACACATTTTTATATTAATAAACATTTGCTTTCCCGTCTGACTCCCGGTTGCCATGGTCATCAATTTGAAAGAACAGTTTTCTTTCTCGTGTAGCAGCACACCGCCAAAGTGACACTCAGCCCGCTGAAGTGCACTCGCTCAAAGTGCACTTTACTTTACCCGTGTGGCACGGGTATTAGACTTCCATGAGTGATGTGGTGAAATGTCGCAAGGCGTCTACGATTGCGTAAATTGTCGACCGTATACAAGGACAGTATTACAAAAAGACAGACATGCATGCATGTCTGTCTCTATTGCTCGTGCAATGTCAAAAGCAATAGAGCAGATGAATGTTTCATGAAAAGAATTAAACTGACGGCATGTGACATTGCTACAAATATTGGTACGAAAATTGAAAATGTACGCTCAATTCACAGACAATAAAACAAATGCATCACACGTCAGTACAAAATGAACAAAACATTAATCGGCATATTTTTCGGTGCTTTTTTGATAGCGCAGTGTGATTCTATTTGTGACGCATGAAATACGCAAGCATGGCTTGTTGGAAGGCCGATGACAATAAAAGACGGCAAGGACGAGGAGACAGCAGCAGTGAAATCTTTACAGGTAGTTGAAAAATTTGTAAAAAGATACTGTTTTTTTTAAACCAACCAACTAACCTTACCTGTATAGTAAAGGTACCCACGTTATAGGATGCACGGTCTGTATTTATTTATTTAATATCGTAACCCCCATTAAGTGTGAGGTTTTATAAGCGTGACTGTCATTTGCTTGCACTAATACAGTTAATTTTGCTTGTGTGTTACAGCTGGCCCTGTCTCTTTTATACCACACATGTGCGAGCATGACGGGCGCTTGGATCCGGGTTCACGAGACCTCTACCTGGCCGGTTCTACTCTTGCCAACGGCTTGTCGTATTTTCGTGGCGGGCTGCGGTCTATATGACGATATGGGGCACAGACGAACGGCGTGCCAGATGCCTGGACCTGGAACCTCAGGGGTTTCCACTCGATCGCAGCATCCCTTCTGCAGAGCGCGGGGACGTCTGACTGCACCCCCTTCTCGACGGCACGGCGGCAGTCGAGCACACCTTCACATCGGCCGCACAAAGCCAGCTGTGGTCCTTCAATTTCTGAATCGATCAATTGGTACATTTCTGAATTGAACTTCACACAGGAGATCATCGCAGCTAACTGGTGAAGTGTTTATTTGCTCGCGACCTCTGTTGGTTTCCTTTGCTGTAACGCGATAACTCAGCAATATCTCGGTTGCTCACATATTTTAATATGTCTTACGTCGAAATGATCATTCTGGATATATATGGTTATTTAATGTTGTAATTCCTTAGTAGACTGAGGTTTGTGAGTGTCATTTGCTTTCATTGTTAATCTTGCATGTGCGTTACAGCTGGGCTTGTCTCTTTTATGCCGAGGTAGCACCTCAGATGTGTTTAACTTTATTACCAAAAGAAACAAAACATCACATCGTTCAAGCATGTTAAGCTAACACGGCAGTCTATAGGGGGATGGCTGAAATCGGCTCAACAGTCCAGCAAGTTGTGTGAGCCGTGCTGTATTATGCCTCACATTAGACAAATACATTCATGCCCTACTTTTTAGGCCGTACAGAGACAACACTTTTACAGTGTTAATCCTAAAAAGATTCTGGTACACGTGCAATCAACGTGAAAGCATAATATTTCCATGCTACGAGGACGGGCTCACAAGTACTGAGCCCGCCAATGAAAGGATCAACTGCTTGCACTATAACCCACTCTATGCCTCGGAGTGCAGTGGTAGGAGGAGGAGAGAAAGAGAAGGCAGGCATGTTAACCAGAAATGCGTCTGGTTGGCTACCCTACTCTGGGGGACGGGAAAGAGGGAATAGAAAGATGAGATAGAGAGAGGAGAGGGGGGGAGGAAGGACACGGTCAGCTCGCGCACGCACGCGGAGGGGGGCCTGAGCAATTCAAAGGCGTTCGATCCCACAAATTATAACGCGGAAATAGACTTCCTCATTCAGGCAGATCAGTTCAGCGGAAGCCCGTAAGGCGGAGGAAGGTTAATGCAAAGGAAAATTGTCATCCACCAAGACTGTAGCATGAACCTTCCTCCACCTCCCGGGCTCGCGCAGAACTGATCTCCTTTATTCAGTGTCCCTGCGCTTCGAGTTGTCGATTAATACGCCCTCGCGCTGCTATCTGCTATGCTCCTGGTTAGCTCAGATGATGGAGCGACCGCCCCAGAAAGGCGTTGGTTCGATTCCCGCACGAGTACGAATTTTTCTTGAACTGTCAGGCTTTCTTTTTGACAAACTCATATGGACTTCTTTTGTAGCTTCGTGGCCTGGGCAGATGAGAATTTTTCCTTTCACTTTTTCATTCACATACCAAGCAGGCAGTTAAGGTACCAAGAGTATAGCAGAAAATTTGAGTTTCAAACTCTCTTTACTAGCATGTTCAACTGCTCTGCAGCGATAAAACTTGCCAAAGTGACTGTCTTGTACAGGAGTGGTGAGAAGAGTAACCTTGGGAATTATAGACTCATATCAATTTTACCTATATTTTCAAAGCCACTTGAAAAAAAATCCTTTTCAAACGAATGTCCCAATACCTCGAGACCCATTCTGTTATCCCGACATCGCAGTATGGGCTTAGATCCGGCATATCCACAGGGTAAACGTTATTCCACCGAAAAAAATAATGCCGTGAAATGTAGACGCAAAAAAAGGAGAAAACTTGACCTTAGGCATATTCGTAGATTATTCGAAAGAATTCGACTGTATTCATCAAGACATTATGTTCAAGCAACTAACTTACCCTGATATCCGAAGAGTTGCCTTGGACCTCATAAAGGACAACCTAACTAATCGCTGTCAGAGTGTTTGTATAGAAAACAAGATATCATCTCCTCGAAGAATTCAATACGGTGTTCCGCAAGCGAACATTTTGAGCCCACTTTTGTTTATTACGTATATTAATCACTTGGTAAGGCTAGACAATGCTGTAGATTTTATAACTTACGCACGCGACACTAGTATATTTATACCGAAAAATAATGAAAATGATCTTTTTGATGCAGCTAACGCATTCGTAGGCATATGATTAAATTGATCGTCTGCGAACTCTCTGCAAATAAAATGCCCGAAATCAGAAGCCGTCTTACTCTACGCTAAAAATACAAATATTCCAGTTAAAACACGGGGAATGCGGGAGATGGAAATTCAAGACGATGAGCAACACAAGAACAAGGTGAGAGCAGGCTCCAGCTCTCACCTTGTTCTCGCGTTGCTCATCGTCTCAAATATTCCAGTCGGTACACTAACACTAAATAACAATCATATACATTTTTCGTCGACAGCAAGAGCACTAGGGGTAATATTTCAGGAAAACAGGCTATGAGATTCTCATACTGGTAGCTTACAATCCAAATTATGCAAAATTCATGGTGTGATGAGAAGTATTCAGCAAATATTACCTGTCGCTCAGAAATTTATGCTGTACCACACGCTTCTCTCTTACAATTTGCGTTAGGGACACTTAGTCTGGGAAACACCACTAGAAAATCACTCAATATTTTAGTAGTGCTGCAAAAAATGGATTGAATGCGATAACGAACCTGCGATATAATGCGCATATTTCCAGATTAGTTAGGAAGTACAAAAGTACAAAACATACCTCTATTTACGAATACGAACTTCTCAGAACACATAAATCAAAAATACATAAATATAGGCGATCGTTACGTACCCGTGTAGGCCTTCAGGTAAACGCTTTCATTGACTTCACCATGAACATTAGTATATTCCTACACTATGCTCGAACTATGGATTCCGAACGTTACAATATAGTCTTCCACATATTCTGAACAAAAATAAGTTGACAGAGGAAGAATTATACGCCTTGCCAAATAATAGATTTCGTGAACTCTTGCTATAGCAGATTACAACATATTGTATTGCTGTCAGCTGTTCTCGTTAGGTAGTGTTTTTTGTTGCTGATGTATATTGGCTTCTGGCCTGAGATTGCAGTGTTGTGTCGTACTTTTCTTTGTGATAATATTTAGTTGCATGTTGTTTTCTTCTAGAGTATTTTCGTATATTGTTTATTTATTACACTATCCAGCACGGGTGATAAATTTAAAGCAGAATTATTTTATTGCACTTGCATTCCAACATATGTTGTATGGTTGCATGGTATAATATCTAGATTTTTTTTATTTAGACGCTGTGCCACACTTGACGTGCCTCTTTCTTCTAGTATTCACTGTCTGCACGGTGAAAAAAAGAGAAGAAAAAAAGAAAAAAAGAAGAAATCAAAAGAAATCAAAAGAAAAGAAAAAAATCGGGGCTGGGACTGGTCAAGCTGCTTTAGAGCAGCTTTTACTTGAGCTAGATGGCAGAGTTAGCCTCGTGGGAGCTGGATGGCAAATTTAGCCACGTCCTGTCCTCCTGGCTGTCGTAGCCGTCCTTGCGCTGTTCTTTGTAAGTCACCACGCACCCACAGACGTGGGCTCACGCTATACCCTATTTGAAAGTACAAACTCATTGTTTTGCTGCGGTGCCAACCACAATTTCCCTCTTTTGTGAAAAGTGGAACGCGCGGCTTCTGTTGGCAGCGTACGCTCGTACGTACATCTCGCGAGTGGTCTCTGCTTGAAATGGGAACGTAAAAGAAAGAAAGATCTTCATATTTACAAACAAAAAAGAAACAGAAATACTGTATATATATATATATATATATGCTGTTGCTGTTTTACTAATTTGTGACCACCATAAAGGAAATAAAGACAGCGGGAATTTCTTTCTTTCTTCAAGATAATTCACTAAAGAAAGTTTTCTTCGGTGGCATGGTAAGATGTATGCAGTGCATACTTAACAAAGCCGTGCCACCCTTACAGCGACACCACAGGGAAGCAGACATTAGCAAAACAAACATTTTTCAAACAATATTTTAAAAAAGCGCAGTTCTATAATGAATAAACACAACACAAACATCAACAATGATTTATTTGCAGAAAGGCAGAGAGGCAGTCGGCCTCAGCTAGCTTGCTTTGGCCGGGTACTCTGCACTACGGAAAGTGGACGGGGAAGGAAAAGAGTAATGAGTGATGAAGAGAAGGAAGAACGTATGTACAATTCCACTACGCTGCGGCATCACTAAAGCCATGTGTCCAGTGTCTCTTGTAAAAAATGCTCGAGCTGCCTTTACAGTCACTAGCTGTTGCGCAGTTTGAACCAGGCCAAGGACCCGAAACAAGGCCTTCCAATATAGCGGTCGAGGGCTATCGACGTGTTCACTCGAAGCGACCAGCTTCTGCCATTCTTGCGCGTACGCGGGACAAATTCAAAACACGTGCGCGAACGTTTCAGGCGCTCGGCAATACTCACAATTAGGATCAATGCCATTCCGACCAATGAGGTGTGCATAGCGCCGGGTGAACGCAACACCAGGGTGAATGTGGCGCACCATACTTCTTTTATTGCACTTGAGTTTGAGAGACGTTGAAAATTTCACTTGTGGGTCACACGTACGCCGTTCATCGCAGTAAAATGGCCGCGCGTAGACCACTGGCACTTGCAGTGTGTCGTCGCATGCAGATTCCGTGCCATAAAACAATAAGGAATGCTTCGAGGGGAAGTTCTTGCTCTTCGCAACTTGGTTTATAGAAAACGCCCTTGAACATAATTTCCACGAGAAAGCGACTGGAGGAATGTCCTGTCGAGTGCATAGTGTTTTGGATTAATAACGTATTGCAAAGCCCCTTTAAGAGAGCTCAGAACAAGTTACAGAAATTCACGGCTTGTTGCAACGAGGAGGGTCTTAAGTAAGCTATCAACGGCAAAGCTAGTCTAAGTGATTAGAATAACCAACAACTTGCCTTGGACATCGGAAAACAAGTAAACACTGTCTGGCTTATACTGAGGAGAAAAATTCACAAGTGTAAGAGAAAAACCCGGAAGACGACAAAGAGAATGAAACAATTCCAATTTCAGTTGCTATAGATGTAATACAGACAATTATTCAATTTTTGCTAGCTATTTACGAACGCAAGATAATCACAGGGGCACGGTGTCAAATTTAGTAAAAATATTTAGTATCTCAATGCACGTATAGTCCATTAGGCTGTGCGACGCCGCTTTTAGTGCGCAAAATTTGGATGAACTGTTGCGTCTTATTGTACTGCATTAACCATTATGCGATACCTCGTGAGCTTATATAAATTTATGCCTAACTGCGTAGTTATCGTAGCAAATAAATGTTCACTGGTATGAACTGTGCTACCGAAAGTTCGACTATACTTACCCTCGAGGTGGTTCATCAAGCCATGTTGCGTAATCATGTTTTTTTTTTAAATTCTAGGCTTTTACGTGCGAAAACCCCGCTCTGATTGTGAGGAACGCCGTAATGGGGCACTACGGAATAATTTTGGCCACCTGGGGTTCCTTAACATGTCCCCAATGCACGGTACACGTGCTTTTTTTTTTTTTGCAAATGCTGCCGCCGAGGCCTGGAATTGAACCCGCTATACCTAGAGCTCAGTAGAGCACCGCCCTTGCCTCTGAGCCACGTACCACGGCGGGCATGTTTCGTAGTAGCCCGCGTTAGTTGTATTGTGCGATGCGTGGGGCTCCTATATCGCTCATTCCTCTTCGGGCAGAGTACAGTCACCGGCAGGTGAACGTCCTTGGTGTGACCGTGTATCAATTGATAGTGTAATACGTGATGAAGAAAACGGGAAAATGCGGATCTCCTTTTCAAATTTCTGCCTTTTTTGAAACAGCCGTCACCGTTATCATGGCCATGGAAGCGGCGCTTATACGCCGCATAGGCATCACTATGAGGTTGCACATTATATTAGAGCTGTGCTACACTCTAAAAAGAGTAGCTTTTATAAAAGTGTGCTTTTTTCACATTTATTTAGGTAACCGGCACTTTTTGCCCTAAATAATTATAATTTACCTAATAATGCTAATACGAGGCCTGAATTAATGTAAGGTCTATAGTTCACGCCGACATGAGTATATCTTACAGGGTCCAACATTATGTAACAGCGGCACCAGGTGTTGCATTACAGCATGCATAACGTGATGCTTGGTGCTGAAGTTAAGGGTACATTGCCCCTGCAAACTTTCATAACATTGATTCATGTTATCAAGCCTAACGACAAATACCAAAAATATCCTAGCCCATGCGTCTCTTGCAGATCTTTACGGTCAAGAACGCAGCGTACCTAATCTTTTTTTTAAATGTTCAACTTTTTAATGTTACCACGTCTCTTGTCTGGCAACTGCTAGTGCGTCTTGATGTTACTGGGTCCCATTACTAAAGGTTGCTGCCTTGTCTAGTAAATATATGTTACTAACGGTATTGTTATTAACTGCAGTTATTAACACGTTAGTAACATATGTGACGAGCATTTCGCAACATATAGTTCGCAATTACAACGTTCCTTTTTTTTTAAGGAATGCACGTTGTTTTAACGAAACATTCGATGACAACAGGTTTTCGAAGCAGCTGCTGCGCTCACGAAAACTGTCTCAGCTGAGGGTGCCATAGAGTACCAAGTTACAGAGCGTGTCGTATGTGCCACCAAATGCAGTGCGGGACTGCTGAAACTACGACACAGTTCACAACGCAAATTTGTTTCCACTCCGAGTCGAGAAATAAACGAGGCATGTCGAACGCGCTTTTGTGTACTTGGCCCAAATACGCAAGTGCGGAGTATAGTATCGTGCGTCCTGCCTATAATTAGGCGGCCGACCCCGCGAGAGCAACCGCATCTGTTCGACGCATCAAGGCTCGTTACGCTAGCGTGTCTGCACGGCGGGAGCTGCCAGCGAGTTTCGAGCGGTATACGGATGGGGCGCACGAGCCACAGTTGTGACGGCAAAAAGCTGACGACACGATTTTGTGCCGCTGTTGCCGGAAACGGAGATGGTTATGCAGATGTACGGTCTGTGTCCTCGCGCGAAGTTCTAGCTACCTTTTCGATTTGTGCACCCTTCCTTTTATTATTATTATTTTATTTTTCAGTTTCGCTGCATAACAGTCACAAGTTGGCAACACGCAGCTCCATATGCCCCGGTGGTCACTTAAGCAATTACTGATATCAAAAACACAGGTTTGTCGTACCACTCTTTGTCTATAGATTCTTTTTTTAGGCTTATACTTGTCTACGGAGCCATTCATTTGTACTCTGTTCTAAGGCCTGTATCTTAAGAATGAATCTAAAAATGCCCATGAAGGAAATGTTCGTAATGTCAGGGAGGCCCGGGTTCTCCTCTATTCCATGTTGATCTACGAACCTAGTTCCCCGTCACACGAATAAACGTCTTGTTCTTAGTAGCTCGAAGGTCGGCCCCATCGCACCTGTAAGAAAAAAATTCGACTTGCGATTACAAGATTTATTCACGTAATATTAACACACCTCTTTCCAAAAGCTATACTTCCACTTGGTACTTTGCAAAAATTTTTTTTCTTTCCTTTCGGCAAGATGTCATGCACTTGCATTGGAATGCATTACTTGGCCGAAATCCTGTGCCGCATACATCAGTAACACGGCTCGAATCACGCTCGACACGAAAAAAAAAAGAAAGAA
>NC_051154.1:168061463-168131463 GCF_013339745.2 Dermacentor silvarum
GCTCAACTAACGCTTGCACTGCGGCAACTCGTATCGGCAGAATTTTTTGCATTGCTTGACGTCTCCTTCCGTGGTAAAGTATGGCACTGAGGGTCCTTGTCCTTACCGTGATTTTCGTCAAGATCGTAACGTCGCAGCGGACCATCGGCGGTCTCTCAGAACAGGCGTTGCCGAGCCAAGCGGGCGTCCTCCGCCAGTTCTCTGACGGAGAGTCACCGTCCTCGTCGGTGGATTCCCAGGGTGTCGCCGCGTCTGCAGTGACATCAGAGAGTGGAGACGGCACTGATGGCGACTCGGAAGACGAGCCCGCGCCGAACGTGGAAGCCTTCGTGCAGGACACCATAGACGCCGCCTACAGAAAGGCGCTACCCATGGTTACGAAGTTCGGCTTTGACCCCGCTGTCTCGGGCGAGTGCTCGCAAAGCCTGCTCAAGATGGCCCTGGCCTTCCGGCGCCTGGAACCATGGGCGATACGCAGTGAGTAATGAAAGCTGATTAACTCCTATTTCTCTTTCGTTCGGGCCGGGAAGCCAGCAGAGTGCCGCGACACGATCACTTCTCTCACGCGAGCGTGAGGCCGCAAGGTTCTTGCGGGCCGCGGGCAACGACTTGAACGGCACGTGGTAATGTGTGTGGTAGCCTTGATACCTTAGCCACAGAACGGGCTCGAGGGGGCCTTTTCAATGGCTAAATTGACCGTTACCACAAAAGAAAACGAGGCCATGCAAAAGTGCGGGGCACTTCTGGCCGACCTGACACGCCATGACGATATTCTTTCCATGAAATCAGTCACATGAGAAACGTGTGGCGCATTAAGTTTCGTGGATTCCCTATCCATAATTTTTGTGAATTATTTTCAGCATTAATGATTATAAGCAAAGGACACGCAGACATTTTACTGAAAGTTGCACGTAGACTGCGATCACCTAGTGCAGGCTAACCCGTAATCTGCAAGGCCTTTTGAACTGCAGCCAAGAATGCGTACATTTTGCTATCTGGAAAGAACATGCCGAAATGGTGTTGCTAAACAATATTAAATAAAGTACCGGAAATGTCGCGAAGCTTGGAACGAAAAGCGTGCCAAAATCTATTGACAGAGACATCATGTAGGGCATTACGGTTGAAGCGCGACTAGGTGTGGGGGGACGAACATTGCAACGAGAAACCCTACGTGAAAAAAAAAATGTTCAGCAATGTTGGGTCAGAATACATCGAAATAAGGTATCAATTCCGTCAATAATAAGTAAGTAACAATAAAGTAGTATTCGAACCCGGGACCAACACCTTTCCGTGGCGGTTGCTCTAGCATCAGATGCTAGAGCAACCTCACCGGAAAGGCGTTGGTTCCGGGGTTGAATCCTGTATCAGGACAAATTTTTATCAACAGCGAAGCGTTCTTTCTGAGAAACCCGTATGGGTTTCCTTTTTGTAGCTTCATTCTACATCGGGTGGATGACAATATCTCCCGTTCTTGTGTTTTATACAAGCAAATTTCCGGATAACAGGAAAATTGGTAGGATTGTCGTCTTGCCTAAAAGTGGCGGCACTGATTGCATAGTTAATTATCGGCTGATATCCGCGCTCCCAGTGTTTTTGTAAAATTATTGAAAAAGCCCTAAATTCTAGATTAACTAGACAACTCCAAAAGCATAACCTTTTATCCACAAATCAGCATGGCTTTCAAGGAGTAAATCCACTAAACTGCGTTACTTGAAATACGTGTGATAAAATTGTTGCCAACATAGAAAATCAACATTACACAACAGTTCTATCTTTAAACTTTAATAAAGCATTTGATTCAATTAAACCCGACATACTTTTCTCTACGTTACCCTTTTACGAAATCACTAGAATGACTGCGTAGCTCTCTATTACATCGCTGCCAGTTTGTGAAAATTAACATCATATAATCTGTTGAAGCAGCGCACTTGAAATAAATATGTTCACGTACACGTGAAAAATGATGTACACAGCCGCTACCTGCGCAGAACATACACAGGCACATACCAGCGCCTGTGTATGTGCTTCTTCATGTGTGCCTGAACATCTGTATTTCAAGTGCGCTGCTTCATCAATATTATGGCTCAACAACTAGCTCATCAGTATTTATTAAATAAAATCAGATTTCGCAGATGTTAGGTACGGCGTCCCACAGGGTCCTATTTTAGGTCCTACCAGTTTTCTGCTTTATATCAACGATATCGTTGCAGCACCAGAAACATGTATTATATGCAGACGATACAAATGTTTTTTTTTTTTCAGCTCTGACATCTCTATTCTAATTCCTCTTATTAATAACTGGTTAAATTCCCTTTCTGTGTGGTTATCGGCTAATGAACTAAAACTCAACGTAAAAAAAAAACGAAGAATATTGTTTATGCTCCTATTAACATGCCAGTTAAGCTTGCATCTTTAATACTTCAAACGCAACTCCTTGAAAAAGTTTCCCAGTACAACTTCTTGGGTGTACTCTACAATGAAAATCTACGGCGTACGCATCATGTAAGTTATGTTAAACGTAACGTAGCACAATTAAGCGGTATGGTGAATAAGTATCGCACGTTGTTACCTTTAAAACTGGAGCGTCACCTCTGCTTTTCCACTATTCGTTCTAGACTCCACTATTGGCTAGTTGTTTGGGGCGTCACTTCTAAGCTAACATGGAAACACTATTGCAAATGCAGAAAAAAGTGTATTTGTATTGCTCATGACCCCTATCAATGTAAGAATGTACTTCTGAGTACTTTCATCAAGACAGTATTTTGAGTAACAGCAGTCTATTAAACAAAAGTTATCCGAAAAATATTTTTTGTAATTGAGAAGTAATTGCAAGAATTTTTTTCTATATACACCAACGCCACAAATAATTACACCTTAAGAGCTAGGAATTTTGTTAAGGTAAAAACCACAACAAACTACGCAAATATCACCTATTACAGTGTCACATTCCTAACTTGCTTAATGATGAGAATGCTTAATTTGACATTATAAAACATTCAACTCTTTTAATATTCGGAAAGAAAATCGAAACTATTTTCTCGACAATTAGCTTCCTTCTTCTAATTGCTTTTCCTGCTGGTCAACTGATATGCAATTTCATCTATTGCAAGACTTTTTGTTTACATTTGCTTCGCCACTTCTGCCAAAAAAAAAGTCTTGCTGTAATTTCGTTACAAGAATACTGTATCTTATTTATTGTTCTTTTATTTCTTTATTTGCATTATTTGTACTTACTGTGCTGTATAAGTTTATTGCATGTAAAATTGTGTCATTCATGTGTGTGTTTGTGTGTGTGCGTGTGCGCGCGTGCGTGCTGTGTGTGTTTGTGTGTGTATATATATATATATACATACATATATGACTATATGTATGTGTATATATGTATATATCTTTTTCTTTATTCGCTGTTAGCTATTGGGCTCGTGGCGCCAGGAGCTTAGTCAAAAGTGCAGAGTCACATCATTTGTTCCTGCGCAATGGCAATCATGCATTGACAAAAATTCACAATAAACTTCCAGACATACATACCGCACGCAAATTTGTCACGCATGTCAGTGGATGACCAACCCTCTGCGCTCCTCACTGTATTACCCCTGGAGTAGCGTGCCTAACGAGGAATCGGAACCCCAATTATTTTGTCGTAGTTAAAGGGTGCTTGCGCGTCCTCTTCAATGCTCTTTCAAGAGGACCTAACGAGGACTGGATACCCCAAGCATTTTATTCGGAGGACAACAAAGTTCCTGATGAATAATCAGAAGACAGGCAGTCATGGATGCTTCAGCATCGAGACAGAAGCGCACCGCTGTCCCGTATGTTCGAGGTGTGAGCGAAGCCCTAGCTCGTGTTTTCAGGAAACCTGGTGTATAGATCGCGCATGGGCCAGAAGCAAACTTAAAGGTTCTTCTTTCTGGGGTTTTACGTGCCAGAACCAGTTCTGATTATGAGGCACGCCGTAGTGCAGGGCTCCGGAATAATTTTGACCACCTGGGGTTCTTTAACGTGTACTACAACGCAAGCACACGCGCGTTTTTGCATTTCGCCTCCATCGAAAAGCTTAAAGGTGACTTGATGAATGATAAGGATCATCTCTCTCGGGCACGTTTTCCTGGCGTGGTATACAAGATTTCGTGCGCCGATTGCGAATCGGTGTATATTGGTGAAAGCGGAAATTTCCGCAGGCGTCTCAAGCAGCACAAGAATAATGTCGCCAAAGCCCACATAATGACAAATTTATTCGCAGAACATGCCGAGAGGACGGGTCATGAGATAAGCTGGGACAACGCATGTATCGTGGCCACAGAGAAGAACTTGACAACGAGGCCCAATCTTAAATGACTTAATGACTTAAATGACAAATAACGCAATCAGTCGATTATCTGGCACCTTAAACCACGTGTACTCCCGAAATTTGCGTCATGCGCTCTACTCTAAAGAACCTTCTGCTAAGCCGACATTCCACTGTGAACCTGGGATCCGTACGGATCCCGAAATGTCATTTTATTTGTATTTTGACCTTGGTCAGTTACCTGCTTCATTTTTAACAATGCTTACCTGACCTTACAGCACTCCGTCGAACTCTTGACTACGTATATTGTCAAGTGCGACAATGCGTGTTCTGGACATTCAAAGTATAGGGACACCTTAACATATCTTAAGATATTTGAAATTTGGGTTTAACTCGCTCACTACGTGGCGCGTCGGAACCTTCAATACCACTCTTACGATTTTAAACCATATAAACTTCAAAATTTCTGCAGTGACTCCAGCAGTGCACGTTGAGATTACTGCATGTGACCAGTCGGTCAACCGATCACTGCGCGAATGGACCAACTCGGAGTTTGCCTTATCGCGAAATTACATCTGTGGTATAGACAAACAGTTCGACCACCATTTGCGTAGACGGCCCTTGCCACTGACGGGTTTTTATCTACCCTGATATATTCGTCCATAAAATGTGCTACGAAATACTATACAGGGTTTCCCAGCTATAACATGCACCAAGATTTAAAAATATGCAAATGTCACGTAGCTAGACCGAACCAAAGTAATGTTGTTTGCCGTCGCTTGGAGATACTCAGATTATTTTTTTTGCATTCCGCCTAATTACATATTTCGTCAATTACATATTTGACACAGGTGCCTTCCAGACTTACGATTTCCACAGATTCTAAACATTACGTGTGTTCTTTAGTCCTGGCTGTTGCTCGCGATCTTTGTCTTATCGAACTCTGGCGTGCATGCACATTCACTGCAGTGGAAGGCTAAACATATTGAAGAGGGCGCGCTCTACGTTGGGTTTATGTTCCCAGAGCTGCTCCTTAAGACAACGGTCAGTTTGTCCTACATGCACGTTTTGTTACAGGAGAATGCAATAAACGACATGTTCACTGGAGCTGAGAAACCTATGAAGATGCTCCTTATAATACATCATCAGGCTACATTAGCTCCACCGTTAAACTGCCAGCATCATCTTGGTAAACCATTCGGCGAGGAAAAAATAACTTCCACTCTCGCCCTTCTGCTAACATTTTTGAAATTGTGGGAGAGACGATGCATATCTGATTCTCCAAGAGGGTGAAGTGCGCATGTCAAGGTCGGTCACTTCCGACATGTCGTTCGGCCGTTTGTCCCTAAGCCGCTTCAATGCCACATTGCAAGTGCTTCAGGATTGGGCATGTCAAGGGCGCCTGTGCAAAATCTACAGTGTGCCCTCGTTGCGCGGAGTCGCAAACTGCAGACGTCTGCCGCGCAACAAATATTAGATGCGGCAACTGTGATGGTTCTCATGAAGCCACATCTAAAGATTGCCCACGGAACAAAAAAATGTTTGCTATCCTGAAACAAAGGGTTAGAGAGACAGCTCATCTCATATTGAAGCTTCTGAAAAGATCCGGTGTCAACGTCGTCATCGACGTCATCGACGGAAGCGTACAACACAAGGTGCAGTTCATTCTGCACAGATTGTGCCAACGAGATCAGCTTGAAGTACAAGCTGACCCGAGAGCACAAGGAGGCTTCAAATGGAAAAGACTTCCCCCGTGGGAGACTGTCCGGCGCTCCCGAGCACCCAGACATCCAAGGAGCCTACACGCTCGATATCTCCAGCGAAGCATACTACAATTGGAGATGTGCCAAAAATATACCGCCAAATTATTCCGATGCTGCGGTCCATAATCAACGTCATCGGAGTAATGTTGAGCAGCATCGAAACTCCATCCACTCGAAGGGGACTACAACTGCTGGGCTCGCTGAGCCCAATCCTAGCAACCCTCGAGTGAACCATGGCTGACAACCACCAGTCATTTCGTAAGGAGGTCAGAGAAGCGTCGATTATTCAGTGGAACGCCAGACGTATAAGATCTCGGATTGCTGTGTTTGGCCAGTTTGTACATGTTGACCGATTTAGTCATCGTTATTTGCGAACCATCATTATCACACCAATTACAGGCTATCCGGCTACAAGTCAACTGCGTCCTCAAGCAACAGCGAAAGTAGCAAGGTCGTCGTCTTTATTCGTCGTGAGCTAACGCCGTCCAGACTGTGCAACCTCATGACGACAATCAGTATGTCTGCCCAACCGTTAAAAATAGAAAGCTCACCTTTACACTCGTGGTGCGTACCAATATCCACCAAGCCCGTTTGACATCAAAAGATTAGAAGACTATAATAAAAGCGTATCCTCGTCCTTAGATTATTACCGGGTACTTTAACGCCCACCACACCAATGGGGAAAGCTCAATAGTCCACGCAGCGGGACGACGACTCGCTTCATTTGTCTCTAATTATGACCTCTTGCTGCTGAGTGGTGCTAGTCCTACATTTCTACGGGGCACAGTGTACAACAGCTGCCTGGACTTGACCTTTGTATCACGCCGCTTTGCCACGCGCGTTAAGTGGAAGCTTTAGCTCGGGAGCTGCTATATAAATACATGGGAAAAAGCATTCATTTTTCTCGGCAACCACTGTACTAACATTCATGAGGTCTGTTGCGTTTAAAAGAACAAAGTTAAAATCTAGTGACTGTTGGTGGCGAATTTTTAATTTAGGTAGTTATTTTTAATAAAAATTGTTCAAAATTGAAAATTTTTAGAAAACGAAACTACATAGTTTATAACGTTCTAACTTAGCAATGAAAGAAGATAGCCCAATTCTGTAAATTGCATCTAATCGTACGTCTAAAGCGGACAAAATCGATGTATTCTACGTGGCTCTCAAATATACCATTAATATGTGTGTCGACTTTTTCAAAACCCTTGTAAACAATGTAACTCATTCGTTTAAGATAACTGATATATCAAATTCGTCCGCTTTGGATGCTCTAACGGATGCAGTTTACAGTACTGTGATATCTGATCTTTTTGCAGAGCTACGAATTTGTAAACTTAGTGCTTCTATTTTTTTCTAACCTACCAATTTTTGAAATCTTGCTTTAAAAATGTCAGACCTTAAATCGGAATTCCGCTCCAACAGTCACTACAACTTAATTGTCTCTCTCAAATGCAACAAATGTCATCAAAATCGGTCTATTGGTTATCTTAGAGAACCGTTTCTGCGTTTTACGTGTAGAAGAAAATCGGAGGTCGCCCTGATCTAAAGCTTTCTCTGAAGTGGTTTTGGGGCATTGGGACACAATGGAGTGATTACATCCCCACTTACCTTGAAATCAACAGGAATATCTAACACTCATCCACCTAACACACTACGAATAATAGATTGGGCTGTGTTTAAAAACCTACTGAAGGACGCATGTCAGAAATGTCCTCTCAACTGGACTGCAAGAAGCTATAAAAGAAGCGGCGCAGACCGCTATGTTCACGTTCATGTGCTCACCGAAGTACCCACAATTCGACCTGGAGTTCGAGCGACTACGTGCGTTTCGTCGTCGCGCCGAACGAATATACCGACGCACTAAGTCCATTCAAGATCTAAAAATAGCCCGGCGAACTCAGGAGGAGATACAACGCCGCATGGATAAACTGGAGTCCGAGCGATGGACAAAATGTTGTGAGGACCCTTGACCCCCGTAAACCACTATTACAGATACGGAGAACAGTGAGATGCGTATACCTTCTGTTCCTTAACAGCGCTTTCCATTCAAGGTCCTAGTACTATTCCAAAGCCGACAATACCTCGGTGTAGCGAAATATTTTTGTGCTATGATTGCAGGCGAGTCAACGGAACATAGTTCACTTACTTTTAAATACGTTCAGGACGTACGTGATGCAAACATGGATCGGCCGTTCCCTACTCGAGAGTTCGACGCGGCACTTGCTTTGTGTAATCGGTCATCAGCTGGTCTAGATGGTTTATTTATTTATTTATTTATTTATTTATTTATTTATTTATTTATTATTTATTTATTTATTTATTTATTCAAAATACCTTACAGGTCCGAAGGATAGGCATTAGGTAAGGGGAGCTTCGAAATGTTACATAGTATAAGGGGCATACATTTATACAAATCATAAAAGCACTTTGTTGATAATGATACAATGAAGAATAAAGTTTACACAAAGTCAAAAATCCTCAGAGATAGGGCGCTATAACGTAAAATGATTCCAAACTGTTTTGATTCCAAACTCCTGCCAGTCAAATTTACGTAACCACCGACGCAATCATCGGGCGGTGACCCGCAGCGTTGTCTGAATAACCCAATCAAACACTCTACTCGTTTATAGGAGGTCACCTTTATTCGCTTTCAAAACGAATAACATTGATTGCACTGAGATGTGTTTGTTATCTAATTGACTGACAAGAGGCGAGGAGCACGCTCTAGTGGAGAGGGTTTCGATGAGGCCGAGCCAGCACATTGAAAATAGATAACCGCATGAAGAGGGTGTTGCCGGCTTCTCTAATTGGTCCGCTTCGCCTTACTTAGCTTGCGGTGGCTGGTCGAAAATCGCGGCGGCGTGCAACGGAAGGATAAGAATGCCGCTAAAACGGATCCTCAGCAAGGAAGAGTTGGCAGAGCGATGTCGTATGCATGCCGAAAGGGCTCGATAACGTTTTACGTGCCACGCAAAAAGGTTTATCATGCGCAAATAAATACATGCTCACCGGCAGGTGCGAGTAGCGAGGGCCTGAACGATCGGCGGGCAGCCATCTTCTATTCCTTTCGGAACGGGGCAGTCTGCGGCAATTCAGAAAAAAAATTCAGTTTTGTTCGGCATATTAATGTACTTTTTTTTCGCGTACACGTCACTTTGACGTGGCGAGTTTTCGCGGTTTTGTGACGTCGCAGTGACAGACAGGTGAAGTGGGCGTAGCCAGAAAACATTGGACCAACTGCAGAGGGATAATGGTGAAAAGGCGTCGAATCAGGAATGATTATTTTTCTTTTGTGTGGTTTAATCATGCATAATCAGTGTGTACACGTTATATCAGATGGCGAGCTATCGCGGTTTTCGTGACGTCGCTGACGGACAGGCGAAGTTGGGAGTGGCCCGAAAATGTTTTGACCAATCGTGGAGGATGATTGCAGAAATTGGAATCAAAACAGTTTGAAATCATTTTACGTTATAGTGCCCCAAAAGAGAAAAAAAAATGCAGACAAGAAGAAAAGCAAACAAAAAGTTAATTAAAATGAGAAATGCGTGTTTATGTGGTGACGGAATTTTTCTCTTAGTTTCAGCTACCAGAATCTCGGGAAGGTCGTTCCACAAGTGGATGACACGTGGAAGCGCAGATGAGTTAAAAGCGTCTGCTTTACTATAGATGCGCGTGAAAGAAAGATGATTATGTAATCTTCGTGACGTGAATGGAGACACTTGCAGAGTTATTGGTGATGGCCTTAGTCCGTAAACGTACTTGTGAAACAGAGATAAAAGTGCTACATCACGACGAGTGTTCAAAGAAGGAATTGATAAGTAGTTTTTAATTTGGGTTATGCTTGCGTTGTAGTTGTAATTTTGTGAGATGAATTGAGCTGCTCTATTCTGAACCGATTCTAGCATAGTGGTTTAGTAAATGTAGAGAGGGGACCATACTGAAGAAACAAATTCATGTTTAAGGCGAACAAATGTTACATATGCTAATGTACGTACGCAAATTACTCGGCGTCTTACGCAATTTCCTGCGTAAATAGCCCAATGACCGGGAGGCGTTGGCACAGATGTTGATATGTGTAGTCCAGGAAAGGTTTGAAGTCAGGGTTACACCTAGATATTTGAAAGAAGTAACTACAGACACAGGGTTGTTATTAATATAGTATGAAAACATTGAACTGAGATGTGTGTGAGTGAAAGACATTACATTTATTTGGATTAAGTGACACTAGCCGCGTGCTACACCAACTGCTAATAAGGTCAAGGTTGTTTGGAATTTTTGCGTGGTCATCAGTACTAGTAACCATCCGGTAAATTATACAATCGTCAGAAAAAAATCGCACATGAGAAGACATGTTATTCGGTAGGGCAATAATATATCTCAGAAAAAGTAGTGGACCGAGGACACTGCCATGCGGCACACCAGAGGAAACGTATAACAGGGGGAGGAAAACTTGTTAACGGTGAACTGCTGATGATTGGTAAGGATATTCCGGATTTGCGAATTTAAGCACTTTTGCGAATTTAAGCGTTTGCGAATTTAAGCACAAAGAAGATGGTTTAAGAATTAGTTGGCAGTGAGCACGCGATCAAAGGCTTTTGAAAAATCTAAAAACATGCAGTCAGTTTGCAGGTTTTTGTCCAGGTTAAAATGCAATTCAGTCGTGAACTCAAATAGTACGTTTCACCCTGGGGTGTGTTTCGCCCTGGGGTACTTCAGTACACGGGATCATTTAACTGTACAGGACGCTCTTTCTCTGTTATATGAACAAGGTACAGCTTGCCAGTGCTGACCAGTACCTGCACAGCTAACATCCGTACAATCGAAAGTGCTCAGTCCTAGGCGCTTAGCGTTTGTCTAGGGTTACCACGACTTATATCAACAGTTGAAATCACTGCTATTGCACATGACGACCCAGCTACGATTCACATTTCTATGGAAGCGCTCAGAGCACACGTCAGGCACCTAGCTCGCGGCACTTCCCACTGTCCCGCCTCACTGCCAGAAGACCGATGAGGCGCGTCTTTTTGTCAGACGATACTGATTTATCGTGTATACCTTCCATCAGATTACACAGCTGCAGTGTGAGCTCTGTTTGTCCCTTGGGGCTTGGTTCAGCCACAAGGGACGTTGCCAGGAATGCGAACGCGAAGGCACATCTCTCAAGCAACTTTCGCTGCTCTTGCTGTACGAAAAATCACATCTCACCCTACGGGCAACCATGGTGGGATTCGAAAGCATCGAGGGGGGTGCGCATCGAGTTTCCATTTCGTTTCACTTGGCAACACAATCCAATGAAAGTTAGAGTGAGAGAATGTATTGAGAAGAGAGGAGACGTTTCTACGGGGTTGTTGCGTCTTCATTTAGAGATCGTACGGGATTCCTGGCGTCGGTGCGCGTGGTATCTTGAAGACGATGGCTTTGTGGTCGGTGAAGTGTAGCGTCAATGGGTCTTGCTGCAGAGGGTTGAGTTTGAAATTTGCGAAGACGAGGTCTATGCACGTTCCCCTGATGGCGGTGGGTTGCTTGTGATCTTGGGAAATTCATCGCAAAGAGTATACGTCCTTCATGTGCTGCATCAGCCAATCGGTTGTCAGTATGTCTACGTTGAAGTCGCCTGCGTTTATGAAGGGCGCGTGTCTGTAGGTCTTGGTGTACTCTACCATGCTCCTTGCGAGATAAAGTGGTGCTGACGCGCTTGAACCGCGCGTCAGCACCGTCGAAGCCCGGGCGTTGTAATGGCCTCGAACGTGTTGCTGCTGTGGCCGCAGACTCGCGTTGCCTCGTCGCTTCGGGATCGGGAGCTGCCGCTCGACGCTGCCGTTGCGCTTCGACTTTCCGAGCCCGGAGTTCGGGGTCGGCTTGATATAGCTGACGTTCCACTTCGGCGTGCCGAGCCCGTGTTGCTTCCGTAGAAGTTTCCTGCCGACGTTGACGTTTACGTTCGGCTTCCCTGGCACGAACGTCGGGGTCCGCTTACCGACGCTGACGTTTACGTTCGGCTTCCCGAGCCTTCCTGCTCTGCTCCGCGGTGGTGGCGCTGCCGCTGCAACTAGCGCCGACGTTGACGTTGTTCATGGCGTTTCGCACATCGTTGCACAGAGAGAGAATGACGGAAGCACAGCGAACGCGCGCTTTATACTGCGCCGCAACACTTGCGCCGCCTACCGGCGTACCCTTAGAGAGAGAGGGAGAGAGTGAGAGAGAGAGAGTTATATGCAATTATTTGCTGCGCCGAACCTGTGGCGGAGAGGGGGAGAGGGGAGGAGGAGAGCGCACACCTGCGTAGGAGAGGAGAATGAGGGAGAATTGCACATGCGCAGTATGGGTGCGGACGCCGCAGAACGGACACTGCCCCGAGCATAAGATGCTCTCGCATCTAAAATACAACGGTCATACCCATCTGTACATTGATCATTCAACCACTGTGGATGGGTCTGCAGGATCAGTGATTTTTCCTGTGAAAGTCACCACCGTTAAGTCCAAGACATCTCATCAGACGACATCCACAGCCGCGGAGCTTGCCGCTCTTCGTAGAGCACTTCGCACAATTCATGAGAAACCACCTCAAAAATGGAGTGTTTTCAGTGACTCCAAGGCAGCTCTACATTGCCTGCTTTCCGCCTTAAGCCCTACGAACAACTAGTTCTAGAAATCCGAGGGCGCCTTGATCGCTTCGTCGAGCAAGGACATGACGTCACATTTCAGTGGCTCCCTAGCCACTGTGGCGTAATGGGCAATGAACATGTCGATGAAGCTGCTCGATCGCAGATCGAGCAGCTTCATCGACATCTGCGCGATCGGAACCAATGCCGCCGTAAAGAACAGATGCAGCAGCGAAACTTCGAGTGCTTGCAAATGATACCACACAATCGTTGTGGAACATGTATAGCTTCCAGCCCACACGTCTGCATCTACTGGACCCCTGTCTTTGACTTTGTCCGCCTTCTGGACTGTCCCGACACGAGACAACGGCACTTTACCCGACTGTGGCTTGGCATCGCTTTTACAAGCGATGCCAAGCATCGAAGCAATCCTTTGTTGATGCGAAACAATCCTTTGCTTTCCGCATCAAAAGGTAAGATAGCGCTGCATGTGACCACTGCGGCAGCAAGGAAACAATTGAACACGTTCTTTGCCGTTGTACCCGATAAAGCGCACACAGGCAGTCACTCGCGACCGCGCTGGCCCCGTCTTGACGACCGGCCACTTTCGGAGGCGACAGTCGTGGAACGCCGACCTATACAGTCGTCATACCGCAAGTCGCTCAAGGCACTCTTGAAGTTTTTGCGTTCGAGTGGCCTATTAGAGAGATTATAGTCATCATGGACGTTCCCCACCTCCTCTATTTATTTATTTTCATGCCTTTGCTTTATCTCTCCGCTATTCTTTCCGTATTTCAATTCCCTTACCCTTCGCCCAGTGCAGGGTAGCAAACCATAATCTCTTCCGGTTAACCTCCTTGTATTTCCCACCTCGTTTCTCTCTCTCAGGAGAGACAGTCTCGGCTTCTTCTGAAATCTCTGAGGGATGCTCAGTATGTGACGGAACAGTGAAGCATAACATTGCATGCTTGATTGGATGCGGCGGGCGAGGAGGTTGATAGGAACAAGATAAATATCACGTTATGCAAGCTTCATTCTTTCGCATATTCTGCCTACTTTCTTCGGACATCCCGTTGCGCAGCGTAACTTATAGGTTAGAACCCGTCACAATTCATCAAGTGTCAGAACCCGAGTGTCAGAACCCGTCAAGCACCGGATGCTCTTTTTACTCATTTAACGTTTATCAAGGAAATGTGCGGCGTTTCCATAAACCTTCCTACTATGTTGTCCATATAGTCTGATGACAGTAGCATATCTGCCTGCATATACCACAGTCGCGAGGCAGGCACTCAGGCACTTGGAACATGGCGCTCACGAACAAGGCACTCAATAAGAGGCAACAGCATCATTTCCGAATGTTTTCTGAATGACTTCGCGAAGCGCGAAAACACCTTGATGCAAAGTGCACAGCACTTTTTTTCTGTATTAGAGAAATGAAAATAATGCAAGAAGGCTTACAGTGGGGTCGACTACTTCTATACAACTTCGCAATTCGCGTCCCCTGTTCACTTAAAATCTATGAAAACACAATTTTATTGAGCTAAAATTCATCCTTTTCCCTGGCTAACTTGTAAGCCTCGACTAATGAAGCTATGGCGCCCCAAGTACTGCACTTTGCTTCAAGGCTTGTTTCACGCTACTTAGTTTGTCCTTAGCTGTGTTTCACCCCTCTCATGGGGAGCGTGTAATAAAGAGCGGGCAAGGCCGGATATGAAGAAAAAAAAAACCGCACATGACCCTGCCTAACATCCGCTGCATCCTGTGATTTGTTGTAGCTTACGCATATCTGCATAATGCCTTCCAGTGGTTGATATCGCAACAATGGAGAGCCTTCATATCAGAACTAGTGTACGGAAACAAACCTAACTCGCCTTTTAGGAACGAATACTTTGTCTGAGAGACAGCACCTGGAAAAATTATTTTAAAAAGCTTACGTTGTCACTTGGCAGGGCCCGGGTGGCCGCACTTCTCAGATCCGTCGCTGGCGATCCGCGATCGGTAGCGTTCGTCGACGCCGCCCAATACGGTTCATACGACCGATTCGTGGCAGCCGTGGTAGATCACAGGGGCAACCTCCTTAACGCCGCGTCGGTGCGGGGCTCGTCTCCGGCACTGGCGGAGCAGGTCGCGGTGGCCCTCGCCCTCCGGGACGGGAGCAGGCCGCAGATCTACACGGATTCCCGGGCGGCGGTCAGGGCCTTCGCCACGGGTTCGGTCTCGAGGGAAGCGGCCTGCCTGCTTTGTGGCAGGAGGGTCACCCCCCCCCCCCCCCCCCCCGTCATCACTTGGTTCCCAGCCCACAGGGGAGCTCAGGTCTCCACCGTCGTTCCCAACGCCAACGAGCTGGCCCAGCCCCGCGCGCGCGAACTCACCCACCGCGCCGGGGAAACGCCGCTCGAGGGCGCGGACGCTGGGTTCCACAAGGACTCGCTCCACACGTTTAACGAGATTTCAAAGCACTATCAGCTCGGCAGGAGGGTCTATCTCCCGCCCCACGCCAAGCTCTCCAGGCCTCAGTCTTCCACATTTCGCATGCTCCAGACCGGGTCATATCCCAGTCTAGCCAGGGTCGGTACGTACGCGGACTCGTTCGAGCCCGATTGTCCGGATTGCGGCGATCCCTTCTGCACTTTAGAACACATGCTCTGGCGGTGTCCCTCGTTACGGGACCATGATAATCTCACCACGGAAGAAGAGTGGGTGGAAGCGCTCAAGAGCTCCGACCTCACCGCTCAGCTACGGGCTGTCCAGAGGGCTCACGACGCGGCGGTCAGACAGGGCCTACCCGTCCCAACGTGGGAGCGGCCCGCGGTGGCTCCTCCCCCGTAAGGGGTTCTCGGAGTCGCTCCTCAGGACCTAAAATAAAGTTCACTGCCTGCCTGCCTGCCTGCCTGTCAGTTGGTGTAGAGTGCGTCAGAACACGGGAGTCACAATTATAGACAGCGCGCGTTGAAGTGTAATTGGGTCTATCATTCCATTTTCGCAATAAATGGAAATGAGGACTGCCTACGCAACATTCGCTGTCCCTCACATGAGGTTCTGAGTCACTGGGAGTCCGACAGCAGCGCTCTACATTATCTATTTGCACTTGTGAACAGCAATCCGCCGCGGTATCTTAGTGGCTATGACTGAGCTCGAGGTCGCGGGTTCCATCCCGGCCGTGGCTGCCCCGTTTCGATGGGGGCGAAATGAAAAAAAAAAAAAAAAAAAAACGCTCGTGTGCTTGAGGAACCCCAGGTGTTCAAAATTAATCCGGAGTTCCCCGCTACACTGTATCTCATAATCAAAGGGTAGTTTGGTCACGTAAAACCCCATATTTTGTTGGTTTGTTACTTGCGAACAGCCGTGACGGCTTCGTCACACCTCAAGTTAGCTGCTACATTGCGTGCATACAGTGGGTGGAACAACCAGCTACGCTGGGACGAACTAACTAGACGTCGGCAGCTGCAGAAAAAAAAAAACTGACTTGATGGTTACAGCTGGCCAACGATGCATGCGCTTTCAACTCCGGTGCCAAGTGTTATGTAGTCAAAATACCAGTGGCAGACCCTTGTGATTCAACAAAATGGACTTTCCAAGGAAACTTACGCAAAATTTAGTAATGAAGAGAAGCTTGAACACCTTTAGATGACTGCGTGCAGAAAAACGTTCGGACTTTTTTTGACATAAGCATCAAGGAAGGAATGAGCGAAGGCTATATACGCACGCTGCGCCCATGAGCACACAAGGACGCACACGTAGTAAACATTAGCGAGCACTAACACGCAAATCGCTATTTGCAGTACCTTATGTAGGCCAGCATCTGGAAGGAAGGCCACGAATGCCACGGTCTTACCCGAGGCGGTGGCAGCTTGAGCGTCGGAGAATTCGCAAACGCAGTGCATCTTTAGAAAAGAAGGCACGATAGGCTCTTGCACGCACGAGAAACGTGCTGTTTATATACGCGCAGACATTGCACGTCGGGGATACTGCTTTGCTCAATGTTGCACGTTACGTTTCGTACAGGTTGCATGAGGTCATCAAACGAATCTTTCCAATATTGGGCATCAGAAACCACGCTGTATGGTTCAGTATTGTAAAGGGTGGCATGCAGTGGTGATGGTCGTGGTATTGATGGTTCGGGAGTTTTGCTTGGAGAAAGGAGAGCGGGGGGTCTGAGCGCCTCTTCCCGAGCTATGAACGATTTTGGATCGCGACTCTGCCATCAAATTAATGGGAGGCATTGTTGCGAGACGGCGGAAGTGTGAGGGACTCCACATGTCTTATTACACCAGAGTATACCGTGTGTGCCAGCCAACGCTAGCCAAGCAACACAACGAAAACATAAATAATTAAAGAATAAAAGAACGTGATGCAAGATACAATTATAAGGCTTGCGGTGCTCGGTTGTCAAATTTAAGACCTACGGCGTTCGTCTCACGACCGAAAACCGTAGGTCTTTAAATTGTATCTTGCACCGTGTGTTTTTTTTTTTTTAATTTTTTTTTTCGTTGAGTCGCTAGGCTAACGTTAGCTGGGACAACCGATACATATAGTAGAGTTACGGTGCCCCCAGCGGGAATGCAAGAAACTTTCTGCGTACTTATTGTCTCTTTCTCTTGGAAGAGGGGTAGGAAAAGCGAGAGTTCTAACCGATAGCTGTGCTCGCCCGTCTCGGTCGCTCAGTGGCTACGGTGTAGCGCAGCTAACCGCGAGGTTGCGGGTTCGAACGCAGGCCGTGACGGCTGCATTCTGATGTGGGCAGAATGTGAAAAACGCTACATCTTGTGAAGCAAAGATGTTTTAGCGCAGAAAAAGGGGGAAAAAGCTCGCACAAGTTCAAGACGACAGCACGCCACACATACACTCTTCTCCGCGTTTCTGTTTTCTTTTCTGCGCTAAAGAATCTTTTTTTTTTTTCATTATATACCAACACGCTCAAAGATACACCTTATTAAGCCACATATTGGCTACGATTATAGCGCGGTCATATTGCAGCGTAACTTCGACGTGCTAATGTCAGGCGATACCACGCCGAAATCATGTTATATAGGTGCGTGGGATGTGGTTGTAGCCGCATCATTTCACGGTGTACGTGTTCTGGGTGAAATGCTGTGAAGCGAATGGAAACGAGCTCCCCTTGTTGCTTGCCAACTGCTCTTGTAGAGAAACAAACATAAACATTCTCGCTTTTTGGAAAAAGCAGGAACCGAATTTGCCGGACGTTATTGGTATTTCTGAACAAAAAGCGTAAGGGCGCGAAGCATCTGCTGGACGACCATCGCGAGTTTATGTCCTTCGGCGCCGCTGTGAAAGCCGCGCACCTTTCAGAGGTCACTTAAAGGAAGAGATCATGAAACTGCCCACTTTAACAAACGTTGAATACATAGGCTTCATACATACATGTTTATCGTTGCTTTTCCAAGAAACTCGAACCAAACGAAGGACGCAAGGTACCCCGACAAGGTAACGGTCATCACTCCCGGTAGCGCATTGCGAGGAAGCGGACATACCAGAGTTGCGTTCAAGGCTTCATTACTATTCCTATATAAATCTAGCAAACAAAAAGAATAAAGAAATAAAAAAAAACAACTACAAATAAATAAACAAACAAAAAGTTATAGAAAGTGTAGACTTACGAAGCAAGAACTCTGCAATGTCGGCGAGTTTGCCGGCCTGTCTGAAACGCGACTTCCTTGTAAAAACTGCACCATGGCGTCACTGAAAAGAAAAAAAAAAAGCAAGAAGCATGGCATGGCCATCAGAATTCAAATAGAGCCTGTCGTGATGAAACGCATTAAGTCTCTTCTCCGCGCGCGCATACCGCACCCGACATGAAAGTTCCAACAAACAGTCTAGGAAGTGACACTGAGTCGACGCGATGCTTTAAAGCCGAAAAGGAAGAATAAGAAAAAACGAAGAAAAGAAAATTCGAGCGTCACTGACGAGCCGCGCTCTTCAAAAAAGCGAGCCGACGCGGGCCGCAAGTGAGCGCTAAGGGCGCACTGCGATGGAAGAGGAAAAGAAAAAGTAGCGGCGAATAAAGAGCGGCACTAAGAGGGCCAAAGGCACGTGAAGTTCATTATGCACCATCAGCGCAGCCGAGCGGCGGCCTCCGCTCGGCGGCGCGAAACGCTCCGAAGGGCGCCATCGGGCCTCGAAAATAGCCCACTCCCGCTGACGCGGAGAACCTGCGCCACCCGTACCCCGTCCATGCGGTACACTTTACAGACCTGTCGGCCTTCCGGGCAGAGCGTCTTCGAGACGACCCCGTGATCGAAGACTGCCCCGAGGTGGTCATGACGTAGGATCTGGCAAAACGTGCAGAGCGCTGCCGAGAAGCAGGCGTGTGTCGCTGCGGCATCCTATAGTGAGCGCCCTTGTTTCGAGTGGCACGTGTCGTTGCAGCACGCGGGTGGCTGTTGTGACAGAGTCGGCGGTGGGGTGTTTCATTACTGATGATTATAAAGAGGACTATGATCGTGAACGAACCTGCGTTTGGAAGTGGTCTCGCTACGTGGAGGCATATTTTCTTCAAAAATCATGAGAGCAAAGAAATAAAAGGGGGGGGGGGGGGTGGCAGAGGAAGGAGGAAGAAATGCGAAGCAATCCTAAACTGCTGGAATGGTGACATACAAAGAAGGAAGTGTTGACAGTGAAAGTTACCAACAGACCCATCTGAATACCAGCACGAACCTTAACGCGACTCAGAAAGCCAGAGGTACAGCAAGCGGGAAATGGAGCCACACGCACATTACTAATGCATTCCTGCTGCATATAAAGTAGCAAATCAGATACTAATAACGCGGCCTAAAAATGTGATTGATCGTGCCTAGAGATCCGTGCTTTGTGTGGATTATTTTTCTCTCGACTCATTTTGGCGCTTTCACACGTGTGAAGGGCACGTCGTAGGCGTATTCGTTGATGAGTCGAAACACCGAGCCAGCGGATGGTGCGCCCTTTTTGGAATCGTTCGTCACGGTGTCAATGCTCGATGCACTTTTTCGTAGCCAGGCTTCCATGCAACACCGCCAATAGATGAATACTGTGTCATTTTAGTGCACGATAGTAGCTGCCTATCTACACATTTGTTACATTGCATAAAAATGTGCGGTAAATCAATACACCTTTCACGAATTCTCGACGATATCGCGAAAAACAAACAAAAAAAAAACCTTGAAGATATGGAATACCGAGGTTTGGCTGGTTGTGACCAAGGATGGTGGGAGTTCACTGCCTACCCTGGTGCCATGGAGTAAACATGCCCTTAGCATTGACGAAGTTCCTCGAAGCTGTACTCGTCTCGGTTGCCGAATGACTATGTCGTTCTGATACTGAGTAAAAAATCGTGGCGACAATTTACAGCAGCGAAGGCTGTAATGCGATGGCGAGAGAATGCAATTAAGCCCGTGTGCCGAGTTTTAGGAGCATTTTCACAACCGTAGGTGATAAAATGCCATCCCGGATCCCCCACTATGTTGTCTCACACAGCGAGATTGCGGCTTCAGGACGCAGAACCCAAAATTCAACAACTTCTCTCCTCAAAGCTCCGCTTGTAGTTTATGTTGATGATGTAGATACATACTCTCTTTGCCACCTAAACTTTAGTGTTACAGGGAGTGCGGTGTGCTGTCTGCTAGGTACAGCAATCGGCTATTATTGTGCCGCACGGGTCACTCTCAGAACAGTCACCGCACTCATAGAACAATGAATGTATACTGGTGAAAACTGGCGTATTACACCTTTATATATTAAAGAGCCGGGAAACTCGTTGTTGTAGTGTGATTCTAGCTTTGTTTTAGCACGTACATTAGATGTATTGCGAAATATAGTCGGTAATAAGATTCATTCTGGCGATTCCAACTTCCTGTAATAAAATGCTGGCTATATTCAATTCAATTCAATTCATTTTTATTGATAAGTAAATTAGTACATAGACTAGTATACAGGAAGGGGTCCCAAAGTAAAAACTGCAGGCGGGACCCCTTGAAGATATGAAATAAAGCCTCATGTCAGCATCATGTCAGCATCATGTCAGCATGCCGCCACTTACATTACGTGTCCAGAAGTTAATTGAACAGTCGATGACCCTTACAACGGTGCATTATTTCTTAGTGATGAAGTACGTTGCGTTCGATCAAGTCCAATTTCATAAAATGAACCATGCTCTTAGTGACAACAGACTTCAGAAAGAATGGTACACTAGCAGAAATAAAGAAAGAGGAAGGTAAGGAAAACACGGAGGTTGACCAGAGGATATCTCCGGTTGGCTACCCTGTACCGGAGAAGGCGGAAAGGGACGCGATAGATAAGAGAAAAAGAAAACACACACACACAATGCAGAACTATTTCTGTATTCGCACAATCTGTGAAAGCGTTACATAGTGCACAGTGTCAACGTCCCACTAATACATTCTACGTCACACAGTGCACAGGTGCACTAGCCGTATTCCTGTGTAAGGTCTAGACGGCCCTACTGGGGTAAGTGGATTTTCGAATGTCAAGTATTTCGCGTACATTGTACGTTTCATGTTACAGTCAGTCCATGGTAGCGACAAAGCATTACGCGGTATTTATTGCTGTTGCTTCCTTAAAAGATCAGTTGCGAAAAGACTTTTCTGGTCTTTCATTATTTGTCGGATCGTGCTAATTATACAGACCACTCACGTAGTCAGTCACAGAATAACCATACTAATATGGAGCGTACTCATGGCGATGTCTGAACTCCTGTACATCCAGCACAGAATGGTTACCAGGTGGTTGCGACTCTCTGCTGTAGTAGATAATTCAGGCAGACAGTTACTTCGCCAACTTTAGACAGTTTATTCGACAGAAATTCCTTTACTTAATTGTGTTGCGTGACGACTTTTTTCTGGTCGAACACAACTGTGGTTCTATCGCTCCGAGAATGAGACGAGTGTCCTCAAGCCCTCATTAACGAAGACGAAGTGAAAAGTTTGTGCGCCAACAGCACGATATGTCCAGTATAATGCTCCTGGAAAGTTCCCGTGTGACTTCGTTGGCTCACTGGGAAATGCCACTGCGTGTAGGACTTGGCACCTTCGCTTAATGATACACATTTTGAAGGAGCCCCTGATCTCCGTACTTGCCCTCCATGACCTTCCGTGAAGATTGCCTTCCGTTTCCCCTTCTGCCGTTGATGCTCGTGAGACCGGAAAAAAACTTCCCAACCCCGGATTCAAGTAGGGTTCGATGCGAGAGCCTCAAATAAATTTACCTCGTGTGATCACATCGATGGTTTTCCCTTCATGCAGCTGAACGTATGTATACGCATACTCTGAGGTTTCTCGACTTATATTGCGCCAGGCGTTTCCTAATACGCCGATTTAGTTCACATTGGACACACAAACAAACATGCACACAAAAAATGTGGATTTGCTGGCATTGACGCTACTTTTCCACAAAGATCAGTTTCGAACTGCCAGAGGGTGTAATCGTTGTCATACCGCGCAAAGAGCGTGAACGTAATACACTCAATAAGTGTCGGCGTAATTAAAAGGCGCTCTTGTTAAAAAGACGGCGAAGAAAAAAACATGACGTTTAGCTGCATTTGTAGCTGAATACAGTGTAGTGCGACGGGTACACGGCATACAAGACGAAGTATGAACAAAATAAAGGGCGGAAGTAGCGCCCACCGCATCTGCCCTGTTTTACCTTTGTCTTATTGTGTATGCTGTAGACCTAAGCAAACTCTCACAGAGACAAGTTCGGCATTGGTAGATCGAAGAAGTGAAATAGGGACCAACATGTCATTTTATCAAAAACAGATATTTAAGGTTAATTTGAGTCGGCCTATACACTCATTGAACTAAATCAGAAGGTACTGCGCTTCGCTATTCATTTCCCAACTGCAACATGGCAGCGTCCGTTTCTCGTTATTCGTTTCACGCAGTACAGGGCGAGTTCACAGCATTCCATATAGGTCTGCGGATGACGTAGTGCAGGCTTCTATCCGAGGCTGCTGGGATCATCCTGTGCGAACGCGGAACTGGCACTGAACTGGCATGAACTAGGCTCACGAAGCCCAGGGGGAATCAAACGGACCTATTTAAGGGCGCTCTTGTTATTTAAGGCGCCGAGAAAAACTTGACAGTTTAGCTGCGCAGAAATCTCCTGTTACTCCAGTAGAAAGCAGTAACACCTGGTGGAGGCAATTTATTTGTCAACACATCTCGATTATAGTATCCTATAAAATTGGGCCGGTAGAAAAAAGCACTAAGACAGAATGATGCCAAGATTAGACAAACACAGCCGCTAACTAACAATCAAATTTTATTGCGTGTTGACATCGATATATAGCCATCTCAATTATATATTGTAAAGAACAAACAAACTATTAAGGACATACGGTATCATAGCGATGGGTGCGATGTCACGAGCATGGATAAATAGGCGACCTCATTGCGGTGCAGTGATAGCTAAGGCACGTTGACACAACTGTTATCACTTTTATGAATAGCAAAGGCTCTGAAAATCTTGCGTAGACGTGGCTTGTTAAACTCAATCCCCATGGTCACTCCTTATGTCAACAAGGTCTCACGCAACCTCAATAAAATGGCAGCAAAGCATTCATTGCAAATCATTCAAAGCATTGCATTCCGCCTAATTACCCAATTAGTCTTAATTATTTAATTAACTTCTCGAGTATTATAATTGGATGGAAAGTGTCAATGAGAAAATTGTACATGACAAACTGCCGATTGAACTTTCTGTCGCTCAATACGTGCTACATAAACAGATTTTTTCAAGCATGAAATAATCCCGCAAATACACGAAAAATTGCCTCGCGACTGGCCTCTCGCGGCACTTTGCGTATATTTGCGTGCCTCATAATCAGATCGCGGTTTTGGCACGTAAAACTCCATATCAGGGGTCTGAATGCAGACAGCAATAGCGTATAGTATACGCGCTTGCGCAAGGGGACTTAATGTTTGTGTATGCCGCACTCTTTCCACTATGAGTCAGTATAGCTTCAGCGCCTATCTCGACGCTGACAAAAATGAAAAGCACACTTCGCAATAGCCCACTAAAGTTAAGGCCGACTACGTTCTCTCAGCTATCGTTTGAGATTACCGCAGTGTAAGAGCACGGACGCGCCTGTCACTGTTCTCTTCTTTTCCTTCTGCTGAATTTGCTTTCGATGAAAACAAAACAGCGGAACAAAAAATCACCAGCCCTTCCCCTGTCGAGAAAATGGGGGTAAGCGAAGCTTGTCGTATGTGTATGTGACCTTCGTCTGGGTAACGTTCGGAAGCCGTCGCCTCGGCATTCTCTGATCGTCGCTGACGGCGGGCCTCGGCTTCGGAAGCCCTCGCCTCGGGATCGTCCGCTCTTCGCTGACGGCGAGCCTCGACTAGGGAAGCCCTCACGCTAGAATCGGCACGTCGACGACGAGCCCTTTGCCGCGCGAGTTCACGCCGGCGTTCATCAAACGCAGCTTGGTCCTTTGCAGAACGCACCACGCATGGCCTTCCCATCTGTTAGCCGAAACTGATCTGAGGCGAGGGAAGCCCAGAGGAGCGCGCGCCAACCCGCTTTCCTTCCATGTCCCTAGGGCCTCGCGACACACCAAACGAACCTGACTGGTCACGTGCGTATCACGTGATCCGCGTGCCACGTGATCACGCGTGTAGAATATCCAATGCGGGTGTGCACCACACGTGATTTCTTTCTTTTCTTCTTCTATTTATTTCTGTCTTCCTTCCTTCCATTTATTATTTTCTTTCTTTTTTTCTTTCTTTCTTTCTTTCTTTCTTTCTTTCTTCTTCCTTCTTGTTCCTGGTATGAGCCATTGAGCTTGGATCCTTTATTCACTATCATCAGGATCGGCCCACAACACGACAGGGGCATGTGCCATTGAACTTGGACCCTTTCTGCACTATCGCCAGGATCGGCCCACGTTTCAGCGTGACATCACCACCACCGCCGACACTTGTGAGCCTATAAAACTTCGCTTAAAAAGTTTCGCCATCCGGCGAAGCCAGTAAGCTCGACAACTACATGATAATAATATCGCCAGCCTGTTATCAAACTTATTTCGCAGTTATACTGATATCTAGATTATAGTGACATTATTTACTGTTGTTTATTTTTTGTCGCACCAGATGAGGTCATGAGAATGGGTGCTTATTAATTTATTTAGGCCATACGCGACTTCCTTGGAAAAGCACCCTCTACGTACGTGCGGACGTGTGGGTGTGCGTACGTACGTGACGTCGTGCCGATAGAATGCATCAGCCTTCTTACGGCGACGTCACTACGTTTAGCAGTAACGTCCTTTGGATGTTTCCGCTCCGCTGTGTGCGACCGCTGAATGTGGCCTTATCTGCGGTCTCGAGCCCATTTAAACGCGCCCAACAGAGAACGCCCGAAGCCATCTAGGTACGCTCTAACCGCCGTAACGTTAAAGTGGCCGTTCAGCGTAACCACTCTCGCACTCTGGGTTGCAGGAAGACGCAAGCGGTGCACTTTCGCTTGCGTGTTTCACTCGTAATTACGCAAGGCTAACTTGGAGGAATCGGCCTTGCACGCATGGTTTGCGTAACAAGACTGCGCACTGCAGTTACCTGCGCGCCGTACGCGTATCCGGGATGTCTTATCTAGCTAGTTAGAAGCAGCGCTATTTGCCAGCCGTCCACATCAAAGGTTTACCATACAGTTGCTTCGCCGTCTGAAGTGACTCTATGTGTATCGAGACAGATTATCGAAACTTGCAACTATATACCTTATCTGAGAAGCATCTGGAGTAACCAGAGATAAAAAAAGAAGGCGCTGATTACTCGGCGAAGCAATGGTGTGGATAGCTGAATTCGTGTCCCTTTCTCATACATTTTATCATAACTGCACTTTTCACGCACCTGTATATGTTTTCTTTATTCCTTTATTTCCTCTTGAAACTACTGTCTATTCATTTGACTGCTGAACGTGGCGGACAAGCTGGCGACGAAAGTTGGCAACATTTCTAATAATTTAAATATACATGAGTTATTCCTCTGCACAAAAGTTTCACACATACAAATGTGTTGGTTAATCGACTTAAATACTACAATGGTAATGAGTCAAGATGTAGCTATAACGAGGGAGCTACGGAGCAAGAAAAGCATTGGCTACTAAATGTATGCAAAACCACTTTCTGTGTTCTGCGCTTTTTGAGACACCAGAAGTTTGCCCATTCTGTATTTATGGTTAATTTCGTTTAAATTACGATCACAGCATGCGTAGTAGACGCTGTCTGCCTTTCTATAAAGGGTGGAAAAATAGAAAAAAATATCGTTGAGAATGTCGCAAGCGAAATAAAACAAAACAAGGGGAAATCGGTCTAGCTTATAGTTCGCAGCAGCTAAAAGATGGGCATTTTGTTTTGCTTTGTTGTATTTTTAACACTTTAACATGTTACCCATACGGGCGCCGAACCAAGAACACAGCTCGGCATGCACACTCCGCACTCTAGCGCACCTGGAATCGAATCAATGCCAATAAACTACTGCAAAATGCGCCACCACAGACGCAACCGTAAACATGGGGAAGGTGGGACTATCATCGTAAGATAAAGTTGCATCGAACGCGCGCGTGTGCAAGACTGCGCCACGATTGTGATTGGTGGACTTGAGTGTTTGTTCTGCGCATGTGCAAGACTGTTCATTTGATATATATTCACGCGATACGATGTGATAGTCTTTGGTTGCTGGGACGCTGCCAGTACGCAGCCGATGGAATAAAGGCGTTTCGCAAGTACGTCTCGGCGTCTGTCACAACAGATCAGTAAACACAACTGTAGTGAACGTTAAAAGTACGAATAACCCAATTGGGAGGCAAGTCTACACTGCCGATACAGGAGGGGACCACTATCCAGGGAGAGTTTTGAAAAGTGTGAATGGCTGTTTCTGGTACAGTGCATTAAGAATGCGCTAGCATCCGCGGTGGCTTTGCGGCTATGGTGTTGCGCTGTTAAGCACGGGGTCGCGGATCAAATCCCGGCCGCTGTGGCTGCATTACGATGGGTACGAAATGCAAAAAAGACCGTGTCCCGTGCATCGGGGGCACGTTAAAGATCCCCTGATGGTTAAATATAATCCGGTGTCCCCCACTACGGCGTGCCTCATAATCAAATCGTGGTTTTGACACGTAAAACCCCAGAATTCAATGCAATAAGAATGTGCTAGGCTAGGCAGCATGTGCTCATCAAAGTAGTCGAAGACTGGAGCAATACTTCCGTTAAAACTAACCAATGCTCGTACCTCCTGTTCCTCCTCATTCCCGTAAAAAACAACACCGGTTCATCAAGGAATGTCGCTGTATAGCCAACGTTTCGACAAAGGGACTTGTCTTCGTCAGGGAAACAACTGCTCTCATTAACAGACAGTCTCACGACGTTGAATTGAGGCTATATGACCTCTTGTGAGGCTCTTCACAAGAACATGTTTGTGTAACCCAACAGCAGGCGCTGAATCACCCGGAGGCCCGATTCCGAGATGTTCTCATGAACGCGGCAGCACATTTTCTGTGGGAAGTGCACAGCTACACCTAGATCTTTGCGCAAGCATGCTAACAAAGCTTGGTGCGATGTATAAGTTTAAGACCCCGTGTGCAACTGCTCCATTGTCGTTGCGTTATATTTTTTTAAATAATTAGAAACCTATAATAGTTTCAAACTTTTTGTACGGTGCCTGACACGGTAGTTTAGTGTCAAGGGCACATCACAAGCATGGATCACCCGCAAAGTTAGCGTGAGGTGTTAATTAAAGCGCGTAGTCAGAAATTACCACAGTTCTGTTTATTGCGCCTTAAGGTTCTATGGAGTATTCACCCTGACAACCTATGTACAATTAGTCTTAAGTGACACCTCGTAATAATCAGCATGTTTGTGAGAAGTAATAAGAGGATATGCTCTGGCATGCGTCTATGAGTTCTTTCGCGAAGGCTCCAAGAACTTTTGTTACATTTGTGACTACAAGAACAAAATTTACGTTATCCTTTTAATTTCAGGACCATCGATTGTTTACCGACCCATTGTTGTCGTATGCCTTTAGCATAGTATTTTCCAACGAAGCCTAAGCGCACAATTAGTTTTCCAGTGATGACTTCAGCTCCGATTAGACGTTAAGGCCTCGGGACTGATCTGGCTTGAGTTATATCGTTGTTACCTAACGCGTAATGTCAGCCATATCCTTTTTTCTCGATAAAATCAAATAAATGTTCCAGTTGCTTGATACTAATAAGGTGTTACATGTAACTGTGGATCGTATTGTAGATATTTTCTAGTCTATTTACCCTATTTTTTCTTGGCACGGAAAATTAAAGAATAGCTGGAAAAAAAAATCGCTTCCTATCTGCGTGCTTTCGAAAGTGGAGCATAGCACATAGGGAAACGAAAATGATACTAGCCATGAGACAACGCACCGCAATGCGGTACGAAAGAGAAGCAGACAGCTTCGTAACAGAGCCCCGGTTGTGTAGCAGGCTCCTCGCCATCGAATACGGTCGAGCAGGTGAATGTGGAGCGCAATTATCCCCCGGTATTTAATTACACGGCATGTTTTCTTTTACTTTGAGTCTCCTTATAGACCGCTTACGTGCACAACAGCGACTCAAGGTTGCAAATGAAGCTATTCCCGTCTCGCTTGAGCCAGAGCGACGCTATAGACGGAAGACCCAGTTCTTCATGCCCTTCTCGAGTGACACCCTCGGACGCCTCGTTATACTTCCTGCTTGTGAATTGCACCGCCATTCCAGTGGCCTCATGATAAAGGCTCTGACCGTTTTAAGCACGAGTATTCTATTATTGCCAAGGTAGAGGCTTGACGGCGAACAGTAGAACACTGTTGGCCGTCAATGTGAACTTCACGACGAACAGGCTATAGTGGCGCTGGTCCGTGTACCACCAGCTTCAAGATATAGGGCACATCACAGATGTGTTCATCGTGGTTTTTACAATACAGTCAATAAAGAAAAGGACAAAAAAGGACACGCTTGCACAAAGGGAGGGCTATGCGGATCGCCATTAGCTTATTATTGTCGAACAGACAACGTGCCATATGGCCTATTTATTTTAGACCATTTATTATAGCCCATTCATAGCGCTGCAAGCTAGACGAACGAGTTAAACATTTAACCCCACGTTATTGTTTCTTAGAATACCAGCAGGAAAGTCTCTGCACCTTCTGTTGCTAATTATACGCTGCAACAAAAACATTTGTGTAACCAATACCATGTTCACGAATCATTAGCAGAGCTTCAGCGCAGATTGCGCAAATTGCTGTTTTTGTTCCCATGGTTTTTGTGTTGTTCTGCGCTGAAAGTCTGCTTTCGATTCGCCTTGCCAACTCATCCACATCAGTACCTTGTTAATCATATTTCAATCATATCAGCCCCAGTGTCAATTAACATTTATTTTCTGATGTATTCATTCCCTGCTGCCCATATAGTTAATAATTTCTTATTGTTATCAACTTTATGCCCCTTACATTTTGTAATAATATATTCGCTCAATATTTATGTGTTCCTGTATAATTAAGATATGCCATGAACCTTGCTGTACTCCTATGTTGCACTGCCATCATTGAACTTTTTGTCTTCAATGCTTATCCATTTTCTTTGTTTACTGATCATTTGCGGCCTTTGTTGTTTCTGGCTTTGTTTGTAATATTTGATCCGTGCTTGTATCTGTACGCCTACCCTGCAAAAATCTATTCCTGGGATTGCAGTATCAATAAATAAATAAATATTTACGACAATAAATGAAGTGTACACCGGGTGGAGCATTTACTTCGCAAAGAGATTCCAAGCTACGGGAGACGTTGGAATGGACGAACGTGTAGCTTATTATCACCTTTTGGTCTATCGCATATGGGTTCTACTGGCTGCACTACACATACATTTTATTTATGTTTAAACATGACACTGCTATGTATGATGTTAGAACTTAGCACCAGGAGAATTGAAATACATATATATATATATATATATATATATATATATATATATATATATATACAACTATCTATTAGTTTTGGCCACTGCCTCGGTCTTATAATGGCTATGTTCGGCCTTTCGGTAGCAAGTCTGTGCACAACTTGTGACTTGTGCGGTGACTTCAAATGTAGGAGCTGTCATATAGTCCGACACGATGTTTTTTCTGTCTCATTTATTTCTTCTTACCTGCATACAGCCACAGTTCATACACTCTATCGTCAAAAATATAGCAAATTCAGCGTTAAGCATTTTAAATTTCCTCATTGCAATTTTGTTCGCTTTGTATAAAGACAATTCACAGGTGTCACGTAATAAACAGTTGGAAGTCTTGCGGCCCCCTTTCTCCCGTTTCTTTTTCTTTTGTATCTTCCTTCACTCATTTTGAGTTGCGCTAATGTCAAAGATACATCATTGATGGTTAACTAGCCCAAATCGCTGCCCAAATTTAAAAATGTGGGCATCCCTAAATTCTGGCCCCTTCCGCATCCAGCGACCGGAATCCAAACACTTGGCTTTTGGTCAATACCAGAATGCGATAACCGTTAAGTCCTGAAAAAAAAAAAAAAGCTAAGTAATTATTTTATTATCTGCTCTGTCTCCTAGGATGTCGCCCTGACACATCTTAACTTTGGGACGACCTATACTACTACTTATATTGCATTTGCTCAAATGTACATTACTGTAATAAAATCTAAATATAAACAGAAATTCATAAACGTCCCTTTCTCATTGTGCACGTATGAGTTTTGTGCTGGTTTGTGTCCCTGTTCTAAGGCCGGATAGATGTTCTAGCCTCTGTCTTCGACTGTTTGTTCCGTTTTTTTAAATAATAATTTTGGCTACAACGCCAAAATACAGATGGTGCATGCTAACTGTTGAAGATAACATAATTTTAGTTCTTGAGCTGGATTATGAAGACAGGAGAACATTACCTGCACGCTAAATCGAAACACCTATGCAACTAATCAGAAAAATCACTAATTAACTTCTTAATTAATAACCTTACGGCACATTTCGCAATTTACAAATTCTAGCCGGTGAGTTTGCAAGGCGTATCCACTTGGAATAAATTTCCAATATGACACCAGTTTGGGGATATGCGCCATCAAACACGCTGTAAAAATACATTGCTTTTCCACTTACTTCTTTAACACAACGTTCTTTTATGCATTGAAGCGCGAAAGTAACTGGAACGCCCATGTATTTCGTGCCACACTTTGGGAAATAATATCTTGAAACCGATGTCATCCTGGAGCTTCATTTCAAGTGGATACCTCTAGCAAGCTCACCCGCTCCAATTCGTAAATTGCAATATGTGCTGTAAGGTAATTATTTAAGAAGTTAATTAGTGAGTTCTTGTTACTTGATTGAATATGTGTTTCGATTTTTTGTGCTAGTAAAGTGCGCCACTTCGAATGATCCAGTTTAAGGACAAGAATTATCCTATCTGTCACAGGCGATCTTTATAAATTCCCGAATACATAAGAATGAGCACCCCGTATATAATTACTTCAATAACAAAAACTTTAATATTATTCTTGGCGCTGGAAACATGTAATTTGCTGAGCAACTACACGAAACGTTGCAATAATGCATGGTGCTCAGAGTGCATAGGGGCGAACTGCAAACAAATGTCCAAAGACGGTAGCACTATAACGTGTGTGCGTGGGCGTGTGTGCGCGAGTGTTGTGTTGTATGTCACAGCTGGATTATATAAATAGGCGAACATACTTGCACGATAAATTGAAGTACAATGTTAACTAATTAACGTAGTTTAATTAATTAACTTTCTATTATTCATATTAGGCGACATGTCGCCGCTGCGGAATTTAAGACGAGCATCACATCAACTGGAACATCAAGAAATTTCGCCCCTTATATGGAGGGCATATTGGTGGAAACTGTTGCTAAGCACAGAATTTTTGTTAGCTAGATATGGACTTCAATACTTCTCAGCTTACCATTCGCAATTCAGGCAAGTATCAGGCAAGCGCTAACGAATACTTTATTAACGTCATTGAGGAACCATTTTATAGGCGTACTGTCAACGGATCGCCCACCAAAGCGCAAAAACTGCAAGGGGAACCCTTACAGCACATAATTTACAGAATTGTGTACCCCGGACTTCATCACCAACCTCCGAAACCAAGCTCAGCCTGCCCTCGGCATCTGTGAGTGGCTGGCTCAGGCAATATCAGTTGGCGATCAAAGGTGTCTGGCCGGTTACATCGAATCGCCAGTGATGAGAGCGGCCAGCGAGCATCTGGACTGAGGGGCTTGATCAATTGCTAACCCTTATTAAATATATTTTTTATCTGATCTTAAATTACTATAAATAGTTTATTAGTGAAAATGTTAATCATCTAACATCGCACTGTGATTTGGGGTGCAAGTTCTCCCTCTTCATGTAATTCAGCTGCGACAGAGTCGCGCAGTCGGCCGCAGAAGATCTATATACGTCAGCTTCTAATACCCAAGATCACCTGGTATATTTGTCACCAGAGAATTGCGCCCATACGTGTATGCATGTGTCCTTCTCGTTCCTCCCGCGCAGTGCTGGACGCCTCGGGCAAAGTGGCGTCAGGTCTGCTGATGGGCACACTCGGAGACTTGGGCAATTTCGACGAGTGCCTCGCCACCACCGTCGACAACATGTACGGCGAGCGAGACTTCACCGGCCGTTTCTGCACCGTCTATATGAACTTCAAGAACAACACCTTCGTCACCAAAATGGTGGCCAGGTTCCAGGAGAAGGGATATCTCAGGGTCAGTGCCTTTACCGCGGCCTGCGGCGACCACCGCGTAGTGAAGTAGCAGGCGGTCTCGGTGGAAATCTTCGGGGAGCCAAAACGCTTGTTCGAATTGGAAAATATTTCGCGCAGAGCTCTACACAAATGCCATTGGCCGAGGGAACGTTAGATAGCATACTCGGGAGCCCAGCTTCCAAGCTTTGCTGGCATCAACGAGTATCATCCGTCATGCCATGCATCGATATTCCCCTGGACTGAATGAGCAGCCTCTTCGCTCCTTTAACCCCTAGATGACCGATATCCTTTTTTCATCTTCATTATAACGAAAATACCAAGGTGTCTGTGTTCGTCCTTCGCATTTGCTATGCACTGTATTCGCTATCTCTGTCGGAGCAAGCTAGTGAAACTTGGCTTCTGGGCGCGAGCAACCACGCCCACACCTCTCATCGTGCAGCGAAAGACGGTGCCGCTGTAGATGGTAACACACGTGGGGTGACGAGTGGCTGTCTTCGCCTGCCATCCCGATGGCTGAAGCAACGGCGCTGAGTGTGTGGTCGTTGATAAGGAGCCGTTGCACAGGGTACCGGACAATGCGAGTAACGGAGGCATGTGCTCACCTGACCGCGCAAGCGCACTTTGGAGCGAACACCACGTCCGCGCTTTGCATGCCAAACGTTATACAAACAATTATCATAATTAACATGAAGCGCATGACGTGATTATGTACCGTTAGCACAAATGGTGTAATCGTAGTTACGTCATGTGAAGAAGCAATGCCACCCAAGGAGCTTCCGCGCGCATACTATAGACTTTCGTTTTGTGCACGCAGTTCAGACGACACGAGCTGTTAACATGTCCTGTAACCTTGCGTATCCCGAGGTCGGCGCTTGGTTTTCCGGTGGCTTTCGAGGCTGCTGTATAACTACGGCTTCACTGTATCTACTTCCCGCGATCGGTTTCGTAAGTTCCGAGGAAATGCAGATGGTGCCCTTGCAGCCTTCTAATGAGCTCGGCCTTCGTGCATGATCCCAAGGTGTAACATTGCTGCACTACAGTGTTGTAGGCCATATGTGGCCTAAGTCAACGCGGGTAAATGTACGTAAAAGAAAGATCGTAAGAAAGACGAGTTGCACGGTTTGGATGTTGCGCTCTAGTGCACATTCCTGAACTGGGCTGCACAGACACGAGCAAACGGAGCCGCATACTCGTGCTCGCTCATATGCTGACGAAATGCAGATACACCCTTCGGAGTGCTCACCGTCCGAAATGCAGACGACTATTCTTGGGCACCTGCGAAATGCATTCGGAGTAAACACTTCAGCAGCGAAGCAAAATGCGAGCCTCTCATTCTTTCTTCGCCTTTCAGGATAATGGCACGTGTGCCTGCCTGCACGAGATGGATGGTGTTACTTGGCCCTATTGGGCCGCGTGACTGCCAGCAGGCGCCCCTCCCCCCCTCCTTCACCCCTCATTAAACGGCGCTGCACGGTCGTTATCCAACTTGCAGGTCCCCGCCGGCTACGGTTCGCTATCGGCGGCCATGACTATAGTTTGCCGAATAGTGCCATCACGAAATCCGCCAGATCACGCGACCTGCAGGACTCCTTTAGTTCCACTTTTTGTTGTCTCCTTTCTTCTTTTCTTTTTTTTTCTTTTCTGTCTGCGTCTGTCATAAAACAAAGAGGCAAACGAGGAGGCTGTTCGCGACTCAGCACATGGTAGGCAATTATCGACATAATTGTCAAAGGAAAGCACCCCGTTCGCAATGACGGCTTGGGTTTATTTTATTCACCAGCTTGCGTGTGCTGCCCCCATTGCCAGGTGGGCGCGCATGTTCTTGGAGCTCCTCCAACCTGAAGGCTCCTTAATGATCCTCGAACTGGAAGAAGTTTTTTTTTTTCTTTTTTTTCCCTGAAGGACAGCTATATAGAATTCGCTTACGAGCAACACCACATATTGAGGTGGCACAGATATTTGGGTTCTCGTTTCCTTTTTCCTCTAGTCACAGGCTGCGGAAGGAAAAATGCCGCCTTGCGAAGTCACAATGCCTGCCTTGCCGGGGGTTGCCTGCTGCAAGCTTCTGTGCACATTGGCACCCGTAGTGTTGCAAAGCAGTCCGGTGTTACCTTACAAGCGCTTCCATGCCCCAGGGATTTTAGTTGTATACGCCCTTCCTCATCACGTGCGCCAAGGTGCTACGCCTCATCTGACCCTTTTGCTAAATAAATTATAGCTATTTTGTTGCAAACTGCGCCTGCTTTAGTTTATTTTACTCTGTACATAAATAAGTTATGAACAAAGTGTGATAATCTCCTTTTTATGCTTAACATGGGCGCAGGCGTAAAGTTATAGTGGCGTTATAAGTAAAGAAAAAGGATATTTGCCTATGAACGGTCATTGGTGCTGATTTCCATTACATATCGAGAGTTATTTGTAATTGCGTCATTCAGCAATATAAATACGCATCCCAAGACTGCCAGTAATCATCAACTTCTTATAGACTACACCAACGAAACAGACTCTTGATAGTGTTGTTTACGCAAGTAAGTTTTATATCGTTTTTTTTAATTATATATGGTATTGAGAAAGAAGGTTTGATGTTTCAATTAAATCGTAGCTGCTCGGAAAGGCATCCCGAGTCTCGCTTTTCTGGTCAAGTGAGGCGAACGTTTCCATAGTGAGCCCTCACCACTACAGAACGTCAGACTTAGAAACTTCGAGTCTTTACTACCATCCACTTTCTGCATTTTTTATGGGCCTGATATGAGCTGTATCCGGAAGAGTTTTACTTTACGAACAGTTAAAAACAAAAAATAAATACTAACTAGTTTTTTTCTCTCTTTGTTCCCACTTTAGGTTGATGACAGATGCAGATTGTTGCTTAAGTGGCATGCAAATGAGGCGTTGGACGTGCTGTGCTCGTTAGTCTTCTAAGTGCTGCATTTAAATATTACGTATTCTAGTAGCTGGTCGCCAAGTCACTCAGATGGTGAGTTCTTCCTTGCCGAGGTAGACTCATTTTCTGGCACGTACGAGTGCGGCCCGACATGCACGCTTCTACGATCTATTCTCGTGAATAACCTAGTCTGGCATTTTTATCTTACTGTCGCGAAGACAGCACTTCCTAGCTATGGTAAACAAGAATCACAACGACCTCGTTACTAATTCTACCCTAGACTTAAACTAAGTCTTTTTTTTTCCTCACGGCGCAGGACTACAGGAACCCGCTGAATTGGATTAAAAACAAGATGGCCCATGGCGTCCGGCAGTCAGCATGCATTCCGTCCACCTGTTCTGCAGAGGACCTTGCGTACATCATCAACACACGTACGCTGAGCTGTATTCACCGCCTTCAAGAAAGAATACCAAGCTATTGAAGTTTTATGTAGCCACGATTTATGTTTTCATTCACGACCTAGTTCGTCTTAAAATAACTAATACTTCATGACATGAAGTTAGGTTTAAATTCGTGTAAACGCCAGGGATAACCGTTGTTCAAACTGTAGGTACAGCTCTGAAGGCATCTGTACAACTGATGACGAATGACCGAACCTGAACTTTTCTTGTCTGGAGAAAACGAAGCCGTAAGGAACGCACGAAACTAGGAAATAGTCTTGAAAAATAGCGACGTGTTTTTTTTTTTTTTTTTTTGTCCTGCTGGTCGCAGCAATTAATTGCATACAGAGTTTGCGTATGAGTATATTTTCACATACAGAAACCGGCACTGTGCAGAAATTTTGTAATTATTCATAACTTGATACGACATTTCAAAAGTAGTGAGGTGAAATCAGACAAAAATAATGGTGTTATGGTGCATATATTCTTAATCAAACAAACCGGCTGTCTATGCGCTCTAGTCAAACACCCGCTCGTGAAGCACTCCTAGTAGGGCAGAATCATTTCCTTAACGCTTTCTGTGCACTGTTTACCCAACCCAGACAACAGCAAAGTAGATTGGAGTCAGATGGGCACTTATGTGTCCGCAAGATAATAATTTTGAGATCTTATAATGAAATGTTTGCCTTTGCGTTCTACAAAGGTAAATTTATTTATTTATTTATTTATTTATTTATTTATTTATTTATTTATTTATTTATTTATTTATTTATTTATTTATTTATTTATTTATTTATAATATTCGAAATGGCGGCAACAATTTTGTCGCCGGTCTCTACATAACGATAAATTGTTGAACGAAATAAAGTAATGGCTTAAAAAATGGGTTTTTAGACTTTTATTTATGCGAGGGTATTTCAAAGGTTAACATACACGGCAGCTGAAATAAAGAAAGAATAAAGAAAGGAAACGGTGAAATCCGCTGTAACACACTCGCGAAAACTCACGGATTGAAACCGAGTACAAGATACGACACGCAGTCTTAAAGGAAGGCGGGAAACCCTGATACCAAGAAAGGCATCCGTTTCACGGAATAACTGGTCGGCGCTGTCGCTTAAACGGCAGCGAGGTAATGTGGGATTAGCCGAGGGCATAAACGGCTTGCGGCCCTTCATTCCGGCAGCAGGTGTTGCGAAACGGTGTTATATACGACGCGGAAGTTCAACCCAGTAATTGCGTCTTACAGCGTGATTAAAATAACTAGAAAGGGACGAAAACTAGGCTAACAAGGGACAATTTTGCCAAGCGTTGTCGGTGGAGCCATGTTTCGCAATCGTGGAAAGCGCTGCAAACGTGCTCGGTATAGGTAGCGTTCTACGACAATAACATCCCTTCTCATCTGTTCGCTATATTATTTTGTTGTTGACACTTTCCTTGTGCACTCCCGGTGCTTCCAGGAATGAGCGCTTCTCTGACGTGTCATTTTCTTTGCAGTCGGCAAGAAAATTGGAATGAAGGCGCGCGTACGAGGCTGTAAGGCTGAGGGCGAAACCAAGGTCCTTGGCTGGCAGGCCGGCATATTGTGAGTTGTGCGTGTGTGTACGCAGTGTTGCCCGAAACAGAATTTACTCTCATTAATGTTCCGCCTGTGGTCTAGTAGAGTTACGGTAAAATTTAGTAAGTTGAACATTGATCTTTGCGAGATCTTATCAGCCGGGTAGCCAATGAGTGCTTATGCGTTGGTGCTACCTAACTTTTGTCTGTCTGAAAATGTAGCAAATGTTCTTCATCTGGCCAAAAATGGAAGGCAGTGGCCTTTTAAATCTGAAGGTAATTTACCAGAAAAAAACACCTGTATTTTTGAACTAATTTCCAGTATAACTTGAAAACAAGAAATGCGCGTTTTTAGGCTGTGAGAAGCACCAGCTGACAGTATCAGTATAATCATGTGATTTAGATAGCGCACCTCATAAATATAAATGAACATCAGTGCACTGCGGCTAATGCGCATACTATTTTCTTTCCCCCGCCATTTAGGTACACGCTGGCCACTGTTGCAGTTCTGGTAGTGTCTGGCACAATGGCTGATGTTGCGTTACGGACTGTTCTCAAGAAAAGAATGCACGGGAAAGAGAAAGGTCTGTGATAAAAGTCATGTTGCTTCCCTGCAAGATCACTTGATGAGACAGCATCAGCCTTTCATTCCTACATCCGTGTCTTATAATGACTACCTGATTTTCTTTTATTCCACGCCGTATTGCATTGCGAGAAACTTGAACTCTATAGATTCATACGGAAAGCTACCGCCGCAGTTACGGAGTCTTAATTTAAACAATAAAGCTAACAAAAGCGCAGAATTTCGGTTAACTTCTTCATTTTGGTTTCTTTATTGTGACCAAATCTTTCATCATCAGCAGCACAAGCATCAACAGCCCACTTACATCCACTGCAGGAGGAAGACCTTTCCAATGACCTCGAATTCTTTAAAGTGGAGCAAGCAGCTCAAATTCATTGTCGAGCATTTACAGTGGCTACACTCCTGCTGGGCTATCGTCGCAATCTGACCGGAAAAAGCTCAAGCGATTTATTTAACGGCAAACGGCAACAACTGCTAACCTCGGTATACTGTCGCATTAAAAAGTAACATAAATGTGCACCTATACCTGGAAAGAAAACTAGCTTTGCAACTTTTTTGGATATTACCCTCCGTGTCGGCCCTTGCCACTCCATAACTTCATCCTTCTAAGGCAAATAAAGGAGAAAAAAACACACGATTGTTGCGTTTCTTAGAATCCGTACAACAGCCATGAGTTCAGAAAGACACTAATAAAAGTGCAGTATGAAAATGCATTGAGCCTTCCAGTGAAGTTTCTAATGCTTTCGTTTCTTATACTAAATGCCGAACAGATGCACTGCTCTAAAACACGAGAATAGTACACTTTGCTTTAAGCTTTCTTTATCCAGGTCGTACAAGAAAAGAAAAGGTAAAAAAAGATGTTTGCTGTTGGCTTAATGCCATCAGGGACGACATTTTGTTTACATTTCTCGGTGATTTTCCCCACGCCGAAAATGGCAGTTACCTGTGTCCGCGCTGGCATCGTTGACAGAATTACATACAGCCATCCTGGCTTGGCGCATTTATTCTTTCTAAGCTGCAGGTTACACTCTCCAATGCTTTTCGGCTTGTGTGTGGGAACTTGGCTGTAAGCCGTGATCATACCTCTGAATGAGCCGGGCAATCCTACAACAAATGGGCCATGGTATACAGCCTGAATGGCGCATTTCTGACGAAGGCCTTGATGCAAGTCAACGTAGCAAGGTAGCTTCCATCCTATGGAAATCGTCTTGTTATGTTTGCGGTGTCGGTTTGCACTCCAGCGCGACGACGGTACACGCGTTCATTGTGACGCGCAATTTAGGCCATCTCATACAAAAAAAAATAAAATAAAAAAAAACGAATGCATGTGTGCACTATGCGAACGGAAAGTGCTGTTCACTATTCTCTGAGCTACTTAGACCATTTTTTTGCATTCAGGCTAATAGGGTTATTAACAAATATTACTTAAGCTTTTAACTACCGGCTATAAGGCAGAACATTTAATGCGAAAGTTGAAAAGAAGTATGCTAACGGTCTGTTTAGCTAGTTTAGGATAGCTATTGTGGGCATACCTTCTGACCTGTATATATATATATATATATATATATATATATATATATATTGTAGTGAAGACGAATGCCCGGCGCTGCAGCCACATCACTAGTCATCCGGGAAGCGCGAGCTCGAGATTGCCTGAGCTGCTTTGAGACACGCTGCGAACGCTGCCTGCTGCTCTCTTGTCCTGTGTTCACATTAGATTCTGAGGGAGCTGCTGTGGTTTCCCCCAACCTGGAATTACGCACCCGAACTCTGCCGTCCGTCATGCCTGACGACCCCAGCCCGACATACCCACCGGTTACTCCAGCCATCGTATGTGCCGGTTCCCAGCGTCAGCGGGATTCTGACATCTTCAGCGGCACCGATGAGAAAGACGTTGAAAATTGGTTGGAATGGTATGAACACGCCAGCAACGCTAACAAAAGGGACGACACCCTCAAGCTGAACAACGCGATGTTCTATCTGTCGGGCGTCGCCAAGCTGTGGTTTCGAAACCACGAAGCCAATCTCCGCACGTGGGCTCGCTTCAAAACCGGCATCACAGACGTTTTCGGCCGCCCTGGCGTGCGCAAGCTTCGCGCTGAACAAAGCCTACGTAGCCGATCCCAGCAAACTGGTGAAACGTCCACCAGCTACATAAAGGACATCATCAATCTCTGCCGGCGTGTCAACCTGACGATGGCGGAGGTGGACAAGGTACGTCCCATCATGAAGGGCATTTCCGACTATGCCTTTCATATGCTGCTGTCAAAAAGCCCTGACACAATTTCTCAGGTTATTGAGCTTTGCCAGAGTTTCGACGAGCTCTGCAGGCAGCGTCTTTCACACGGCGCCCACCTGTGTCTGATGAAAGCCTCGCGAGCGTAGCCGTGGCAACTGACATGGACTCCCTGCTTTGCCAGATTAAAGAGTTCGTCCATGCTTAGGTCGCTACCAGTTTTCGCTGCTGTCCTCAGCCACGTCACCACACTCGCCTTTGCAGGCCAACCTTCGCCAGGTCATCCACGAGCAAGTTAGCGCAGCTCTCCCTTCTGCCCGCGAGACTACACCGGTGCCGACTCCCGTTGCCTTTACCGATGTGACTGCACCTCTTAGCTATGCCGAGGCTCTCCCACGGCCACCACCTCAGACCTTTGTGCCGTTCCCATCAGCCGTGCCACTTTGTCCAGCTCCTCACTTCGTTCAGCCGCGGTACCCACACAGCAGTGGACAATGGCGCACTCCTGACAACCGCCCAATATGTTTTGCGTGTGGTCTACCTGGCCACATTGCACGATTTTGCCGTAGCCGCCCAACAACCTACCACCGTAGCTTCGACACCGAATCATACGTTTCACCATACCCGTCGTCCTCCGTGCCTCAGAACCCTGGCTAGATGTCTTATTACTCGGACCACCGCCCTCTTGTTGACCGCCGTTCTCCATCGCCCCGACGTCGCTCGCTCTCGCCGATGCGTAATCGTCCTTCTACGCCGGAACGCGAAAACTAATCGCCGCAGTTCAAGAGGCGAGAACTGCGTCACCCACGAACAGACCAAGGCCTCTCCCTTCTCCGACTAATGTTATTGATTTATATGTGGACAGCGTCGCTGCACTCGCCCTCGTTGACACTGGTGCCGCAGTTTCAGTTATTAGTGCCACACTTTGACGTTTGCTCAGGAAAATTACGACACCACTGTCAAACGTATCCCTTCGTACTGCCAGCGCAGACCGCATCACGCCTGCAGCTGCGTGTACTGCTCGTGTTGTGATCAATGGCCTCCTCTACATGGTCGAATTTTTGGTGCTGTGTTCTTGTTCCTACGATCTTATTTTGGGCTGGGACTTCCTTACCGCTAATAAGGCCGTCATCGACTGTTCTCGTGCTGAAGTGGAATTTCAAATGCTGTGCGACGCCCCGCTTCTTGACGCTCGTGAACCTGAAGATAAAGTTTTTGTTGCCGAAGACGTTACAATTCCACCGCACTCTTTTACCGTTGCCACAGTGTCATGCAACATTGTTGCTGATGCCAGCGCACTTTTTACGCCATCCGCCATTTTCGCTCGTCGCAAATGTTCCCCGCTGCCTTTCGCTGTTTTGGACGTTCATGCCGGCATCAGCAGACTGCTCGTCTCCAACCAATTGTCCTGTCCTCTCACTTTGCTTCGTGGGTAGTGCGTTGGCCGTGTCCAGTGTGTCGACCCTGATGCCATCATTGACATGCCAACTGGTTCCATCGCCACTCATGAGGTCGCCGGAATGACCTGTAACCCCGCGCAGGAGCCGAATTCGCCCGATGTTTTGCATAGCTCCATCGCCGACACGTTGACTGTTTCCAAACGCACCCAGCTTCTACGCCTTCTCGACAAGTTCCATTCGTCTTTTGACTGCCAGCATGTTCCCTTGGGCCGCACATCAACTGTTTGTCATCGCATTGACACAGGTACCAGTGCGCCACTGCGAAAAAGACCATATCGTGTATCCGCGACAGAGCGCCGTGTCATCGACGACCAAGTAGCTGACAAGCTGAAGCGCAGCGTCATTCAGCCTTCGGATAGCCCCTGGGCATCTCCCGTTGTTCTTGTTAAGAAGAAGGACGGATCGATTCGATTCTGTGTCGATTACTGTCGTCTTAACAAAATAACTCGTTAAGATGTTTGCCTTCTTCCAAGAATTGACGACGCCCTTGACTGTCTCCAAGGCACGGAGTTCTTCTCTTCTATCGACTTAGTAGCGGCTATTGGCAAGTCCCCATGGCACCCGAAGACCAACCTAAAACGGCCTTTGTAACACCAGATGGCCTATATGAATTTCGTGTCATGCCTTTAGGGCTTTCCACCAGGGCTTCGGTCCAGGTTTTATTGGCGTGGCATGTACACCTTTGTGTGCAAGTACATTCGGTCGTGCCTTTAGTGCCAATGCCTCAAGGTTCCTGCTCAGCATGTCCCTGGTCCACTCCAGCAAATCCCGTGTCCTGCCAGGCCCTTCGATCGCATTGGGATTGACCTGTATGGACCCCTTCCGAGCACGGCTTCCGGAAACCGCTGGATAGTCGTCGCCATCGACCACTTGACGCGATACGCAGAAACAGCCGCTCTGCCTGCTGCCACAGCTCGTGATATCGCATCCTTTCTACTGAAAAACTTTATTCTCCGTCACGGTGCACCTCGCGAACTTTTGAGCGATAGAGGACGTGTGTTCCTCTCCGAAGTCGTAAACGCGCTCCTTAGTGAATGCCGCATCGTTCATCGCACCACCACCGCCTACCATCCTCAAACTATAGTGGTCTGACGGAAAGATTTAACCGCACCTTTGGCGACATGCTCTCCAAATACGTCGCCTCTGATCACACTGATTGGGACCTCATTCTGCCATTCATCACGTTCGTCTACAACACTGCACCACAGGCGACCACAAACTTTTCCCCATTCTTCCTCTTGTATGGCCGCGAACCTTCGACTACCCTCGACACCATTCTTCCATACAGACCCGATTCATACGAATGTACACCCATCTCTGAAGTTGCCCGCCGCGCCGAGGAATGCCGTCAACTCGCCCGTTCCTTCACAGCCGTCGACCAATGGCAACAAAAATCTCGACGTGACGATGATCACCCGCATTGTGACTTTCTTCCGGAGTCCCTTGTGTGGCTTTGGGTTCCTGCCGTTCCTGCTGACCTCTCATCCAAGCTTGTATCCAAATATCAAGAACCCTACCGTGTTGTAGCGCAGACATCGCCTGTGAACTATATTGTCGAGCCTGTCACGCCACCTACGGACCAACACTGTCGTGGTCGTGAAACTGTCCACGTACAACGCCTGAAGCCGTATTACGACCCCATGATTCCATGTTCACCATGAGTCGCCAGGATGGCTCCTTTTCTGATGGGGGGTGATTGTAGTGAAGACGAATGCTCGGCGCTGCAGCCACATCGTCAGTCATCCGGGAAGCGCGAGCTCGAGATTGGCTGAGCTGCTCTGGTTGAGACACGCTGCGAACGCTTCCTGCTGCTCTCATGCCCTGTGTTTGCATTAGAATATATATATATATATATATATATATATATATATATATATACGTGACGAGCTGCTTGTGCGAATCGACGTTCACATCCGCAAACACGCTTCGAAGGTATTATGATCACTGCTGCATGCAGACGTATGGACGGGTCTCGTAAGTGACGGCGATGGACGCAGGACAATTGCATTGGCCCCAAATTTTTTGAATTTGCCTGACAACCGCATGCGATAACGTTTGAGTCTGTGTCAGTGTTCACACTATTGAAATACTGCGTAAAGAACGAGCATATTGCGCGGGCGGATGGCAAAGCATACCAGACGACGTTCGCCGCCATCGCCTCGGAATGAACGTTTCGCTAGTGGCCTATTCATATACGTCCAGTCTGCGCGCAATAGACATCCTTCATTTACAACTAGTTAGGGGGCACTTGTGTCACTGCACGCAATTTCGTAGTCGATTAGTTCATTTCGAAGATATCACGTGCTTACTTTAGTGCTCAGAAAGCATCTGCCTTCGTGGACATAAATTAATTTCATTTTTCTAACGCTCCACAACTTCTCCATTTGAAGCCTTGCGCCTAAATCGATCCTTTAAAGCACAACAGGTTGTCAATTAGTTAATTAGGCTCATCGCAAAAGCACTCTTACTTGCTCAAGGGGAGAGTGAATTTGCCCCATCGGCGAACCGTGCGCTTGCTTTTGTTGTTTTACTTAGGCTTAGCACAAGTTGACTAAAACGTCCTGTATATGAGATTCTGCCAAAATGGTGCACAAAAGCAGATGGTTCTGCTTGGTTGAAGGAAGTGAAGACGGTTCCCGCATGTTTATTATCGCGTGACAGCTAAGGCACCTCCCCACTTATTATGGAAGTATCTCGGTTCGTCCTGAAGCTTCTGAGGAACTCTTGTTTCCAACCACGTCATGGACTACTTCATACCATTTCTTGGCGCTCTTTCGTTATCCCTGGCCCTTGCGCCAACAAACCGCATATATCATCATCATCGTCGTCGTCGTCGTCGTCATCGTCATCAACATCATCATCAACAACAACAACTACTACAATAACGACTCTTGTTTCCGACCAAATGTTGACTTCATGGTCACTATTTAAGGTTTTTCGTGAAGCGGACTAATAATTATCTGTACTAAGCAAACTTAATGATGTACAGAATTGTGCTGTGTGACCCACTATGTTGGCTTCTATATCATCTGTTTTAGGCAGTTTAACGTCGACAAATCCATCCGAAACACACTGCTCTAGCGGACCGATTACAAGCATGCTATACGAGACACTCCAAGCACAGCCAACATCAGACTGAATTTGAATTTGATGTGGATGGTTGCGGAAAAGACCGGGGAATATTTGATATACAAAACACGCATGAATAAACTGAAATGACCTTAGTATATCTGTTACGTCCGAGAAACACAAGGTTTTTTTTTTTTTTTTTCTTTTTTTTTTTTTTTTTTTTTGCTGTGACCCTCTTCATATTCAAAGCAATGAGAATTCTGTTCGTCGCCTTTCTTGTCTTAAGAGTGCCCTTTACATTCGGTTATTTCTGTCTTCCTTGTTAAATAACAGGTAACCTGCAAAACATCGTATTGGGTTTCTCGATCATTTCTAACACCGAGAAATTGCTCAAGACGGACCCAAGCGACCCCGCTGACTCAAAGCTGATGTTTGTGCATGGGCTTCGGTTCTACAGCTCAACGTGGGTTATGCTAGGCCATGCTTTCCTCATCGCGGACCCAACATCCACTGGTATCACTTTCCTTGAACATTATCTGCCGCAAAAATACTGAAAAAAAAATATAGTGGGCATTTTTGTGCATAATTTTGTTAAATTTTACTTGGGTTGAACTCTGCGTTGCATGGGTATGGCCTAAAATCAGTAATTAAAACATGAATGAGCGAATTAAAAATTGTGCGCCATCCCCTATGTATAGCTCTTCGCAGAACAAATACGTCAATTACTCCCGCGGTAGCTGAGTAACCCAGTGCCACAGCCACTGAGCTCGGCCGCATTCCGATGGGGGCGGAATGCAAAAAAGTCTTCGCTTACCGCGCATATATTTGATGCACGTTAAAGAATTCCAAGTGGTCCGAATTTATTATACGTCATCCCCCGTACCCCTCTGTGCAGTTTCGGTGTAGTAAACAGAACAAATTAATTTTTGTTTACGACGCCAATGAGCGTATCTGCTACAGAATATTTTGTAAAATTGCGTTCAAATAAAACAAATTGTATAACTGATTTCTATAAGATCTGCTGTGCAGATTTAGTGTGTGTGTGCCTGTGCGCGCGTGTGTGCGTGTAATGTGCCTGCGTGTGTGCGGGCGTGCGCGCTTACGCACTGCAGCTATTACTCTGAAACACAAGTTATATACGCTCTCCTGCACTGAGCGGAAGCAAAACTCTCCTACATTTCCCTCATACCTCTTTCCTCTTAGGGTCACTAATGAATGTCGTGGATCTCGTGGAAGATTTTATGACTACACTCATAGCGAACGCTTTCCCTTCAGTTGAAACATTCCTCTTTATCAGGTATGTACTGAACTTGTGCAGATAAGTTGTCCTTGGAAAAACCAAGGCATTGAAAGCCGCTTTTTAAATTAAACTTATTGAATGCGTTTTTTTTTTCATTCCGTTGCAGTGGTTTTCTGCTATCGTACAACGTACAGAAATCGTTAAGGAAAAAAACGAGGCTTTATTTTTGGGTTCCACTGATCATCCTTCGTCGCTACATAAGGTACGTGTGCGGGTAAATGAAGAAGAGTAACCATTCAGGCTGAAGCCAAATTCACTAGCTCCTGAACTTTCAGTCTTGCAGATAAGTTCAGCCGTGTGTTTATATTATTCGGACGTTTATGTAGTCGCGCTCGCACTGCAGTAGTCAGCAGATTTTTCGGCGGTCAGGTCTTAGATATGCTCTGGAGTCAATTCTTCAGCTTTTTGTTCAGATTGTTGTTCGGTGCAGTTTAAGTGAATTAAAAGACAGCCAGTTGTGTATACTCCGAACCAGAGTTATTAGCTAGAGAAAGGGCTGTTTTAAGCGATTATCAAACAACATCAAGTAATGGTGTGGGGGACCAAACAGCGCTTATGTTTCTTCAATCCGAGCGCTCTCAGGCAGTGCTTCATGTCCGTCTTCTACTGCGATCAGGCGTTTTAAAAGATAGTCAGAACGTGTCAGTTTCCGTCTTAGCAGGTTCCGATGCGCAGGAGGAAGGAAACCGGAAAGGGAAAAGATGCGCGAGAAAACGCCTGCGATTCGCAGGTAAAGAATTCACGGGAGCCTGCCAGTATTCCAAGCATTCTTGCCGAGCTCAACCCATTTTTTTTTTTTGTAACGACATATCTGGTATTTTTCGTGGGCGGATTCCGAAAGTTGTGGGCGGCTAAATATGTGGCCGTTCCAGTGGATATGTGCCACTGTGTAGGTGCCGCTCTTCAATGAACCTCTTTGACGCCAACTTGGGTCACTGGGTATCCCGACAGCCACAAACATCACCATGCGCCGTACTTCACACCGCAAAAGCATTAACTGTTCGCTGCCAAACCATTTGTAGGATGCATAACAATCATTACCTGCCAAAGCCAAACCAAGCATACTTCGCATTACGTAGATGTCAACTGGAGTTGAGTCTACTTTCATTTTTCTTGAGTGCGCAGTGGCAGGTATACAAGGTCATCCACTATTGGGTGAAGCACCTCATCAGTATTCAACGCGACCTAACTTCAACATTTCTTAACTAGTATGGGAGCGATGTGGCCAATGCATTAGAGAAGGTGACACCTAGCGCAGATATTTATTAACAAATGGAAAGTTAATCTTTAGGCCTCTTATTTTTCTAAATGGAAGCTGCCGGTATCATTCAGCACTGATGAGGCGTGTCTCCTTAATGCGAATAATACCACGCAATGCAATGTCTCGCAGGCTCACAGTGCCGGCAATGTTTGTGGTGGGCGTCTGGCTCCTACTACCACTCGTGGCGGATGGCCCTGTGCTCAATGATTACAAGGCCACGTTCCTGGACACCTGCCAGCGAAGATGGTGGACTGTGTTGCTGCACACTAACAATTTCTCCCCATTTCTTCAGATGGTAAGTCAGTGCGTTGTTTGTGCGTCCCAAAGTGGAAAGCCATCAGAACGCCAGTTACGAAATATGTGTCTCTAAAATGTGCCACGAAATACGCTATTCGTTTGCGCAGTATTGTCGTCAAGTGCGCTAGAACGGTGCTATATAGAAAATAATATATGGTACACCAATGTGTTTGGGTCACTCTGTAAGCAAACCGAAGTGTTTTGATGCACTTTCGACGGCCGCCTCTTGCTTCACAACCTCGTCCATCTTCACAAGGATGCTGATACGAGACTGTCTCGCTTACGCTGGACGCCCGGGTAAGAACTATGTTACGGCGTCCTTTGAAGCTTCCTACTTCATAAAGAAGATCACGAGCGCTGCTACCTAGGCACGTAAGCAGGTAGCAATGTAGTAGTCTTCTTTTTTTAATTATATTATTATTATTATTATTATTATTATTATTATTATTATTATTATTATTATTATTATTATTATTATTATTATTATTATTATATTATTATTATTATTATTATTAACTCTTTGACTACTTCCACTTTCCCTCACATGTGGAAAACTGCTCGTGTTTTTCCTGTATTTAAGTCTGGATGTAAATCAGATGTGTCGAATTATCGCCCAATTTCTCTTCTCTGTGCTACATCCAAGATTTTTGAGCTTGCTCTTCACAACATATTGTCTTTTACTGTGAAGAACTCGCTCATTCCGAATCAGCATGGATTTCTGACCGGCCGCTCCACTATCACAAATCTCACAAGTTTTATGACACAGATCTCCACGCCGGTACTTCAAAGGGGGCAAGTTGACACCATTTACTGTGATCTCAGCAAGGCTTTTGATGTAGTCAGCCACTCGCTGCTTCTGATCAAGCTTACGAACCTTGATGTTGACTCGTCAGTTGTGAATCTCTTGCGCAGTTATCTTCTTGATAGATCGTGTTATATTAACGTCAATGGCCAAACGTCTTCTTCTTACTTGGTAACTAGCGGCGTCCCTCAAGGGTCAGTATTAGGACCACTCCTTTTTTTAATTTTTATTAATGACGTTCTTTCTGTTATTCGGAACTCTTCTTTCCTTCTATATGCCGATGACATCAAGATTTTTAAGAAAATTCACACTGTTGATGACTGTCGCGCCCTGCAGTCTGACCTGTTTTCTTTTTCTAAATGGTGCAAGGATAATAACCTTACCTTGAATGCTGCTAAGACCAAAGTCATGACTTTCACACGCAAAACAGCAAGTATTTCTTTTTCTTATTCGATAGATTCTGTGCCGTTGTGTAAGGTCTGCGAGATCAATGATCTTGGTGTACTTTTTGATGCAACCTTACACTTTTCGGCTCACACTAAACGTGTTGCAATGCGGGGTATGCGCTCTCTTGGTTCTGTATGCAGACTTTCGCGGGAATTCAAGTCTCCTACACCGTTCCGCAAATTATACACAACCATCTGTCTTCCTCAACTCGAATATGCGTCGGTCGTCTGGAACGGCTCTTCTAGATCCAACAGTGACATTATAGATCGTGTCCAGAAAAAGTTTCTAAGCATATATAATCACCGCTTTGCGAACCTGGACATTGCACCCTGTACTAGCACTGTTGGATTGTCATTGCCTTCACTTCGCGACCGACGTAATCGCGCTGACCTTCTGTTTCTCTTTAAACTCCTTCACGGTAACCTCACGTGTCCCGAACTTCTCAGCTGTGTCATGTTCCCCAATGGACATGACTTCATGTCTGCTATCACGAACACGAACTGTCCACAGATACAGAATTATAACGCTACTTTCGTGACTTATAAAACTCTGTCACGTCTTCACGAGCTTGCTGGTATAAATATCATGTATGTCAACCCTTCTCTCTTTTCTGTGTATAGGCATTTGTGTACGGTACCTCTCTTTTCAATTTTTTTATTCATTATGTTTATGATTTTCACTGAGTGCTCTTTTTGGTGTATGAGGTGCGCCAGTCAGACCTAGGTTGTTTGTTAATAACATGATATTGATTATTATTATATTATTATTATTATCTAATTATTATTTATATATTATTAGCATATTATATTATATTATTATTATTATTATTATTATTATTATTATTCGCGGGCTGTCATCAAAGCCCAAAAGAAGAACCACATAAAAGTAACATCTCAAAAACTATAGCTCCACGGTGATTCTAAAGACACCCTAACGGCTTTTTCAAGTACGAGTTATGTCTAAAAGAAAGTAGCGTTTAAATTTTGCATTAATCACAGAAATGAACTTAGATATATTTAGCTATTTATGCCTGCCGCACACATAAAAAAATATTGTGAGTAGCTGACGAAAACTGCAAGAAACTGCAAGAAAAAAAAAAAGACCTGCGAGAAAACTGTTGATCACACGTGCCAATGGATGTGCTACTTTTTGTAAATTTTGTGTTTTGTTATATGAAACATCCTATATCGGGTATTGAAATACTCTTCTTCATTACTATGTATCACAGTTTCGACCACGTAAACAAAGAAAAAAAAAAGAACGGTGGGTATATGGGTATATTTCTAGAAACACCCGTTGCAAAGGTTAACAGCAGCTGCAGCTGTATGTGGCCTGTAAATAAAGTTTAAACTACAACCCTATCAGAGTTTAACTTTATAGCTATTTCGCCATCCCTTGTGCCGCTGTTAACACAAGGTGCAATAATATTTGCTATCAAGAACGTCGGTACTACAAATTACTGAGGGTAACGCCACTGCAACAGTGCGCTGTCTAAAGAAATGCCTAAAGCAATGCACTCAAGAAGAGATAAATAAATGACGCCGCACCGGAAATGAGCAGGGATTTGAGATGATTAACTAAAAGAAAAAGCACAGAATAATACACGGCACTGCAACTGCTTGGTATTTCAATTTAGTGCTATATAGTGCTAGTAAATACGAGTGCGTCGTTTTCGCAGTAGAAAAACTAATCAATAATCAAAATTAAACATTATTTTTTAGTGCCTAGGACATCTGTGGTACATCAACATCGACTTCCAGCTCTACGTTGCCTTGCTGTTCATCCCTCTGGTTATGATTCGGTAAGAGAACCAAAATAATACTCATTCTTAAAATCGTGCAAATGCGCATAAATTTACCGCGTGCTCGTGTTGTCGTTTCAGAGCACTTTGATAGTACGCGTATATACTAAGGTCATGAAAGTTAGCTTTAAAACTGTGTTACGTGAATAACTCAAATAGCGTTATTCGTGCTTCATGATTGTCACTTTTAGCCCACTCACTAAAGCTTAATTGACGTCTCACACGAACTTCCAAGCGCTACCGCAAGACTCTTAAATTTCCAATCGAATATGCTATTAGCGTGGACAAAGTACACTTGTAGTAGTCTCGATTAATTTTTCGCTTTCTTTTTATTCCAGACGACCCTATCTCGGAGCGCTTCTCGCTGCCTTAGCTACGGTAGTGTCGTCCGCATACACTGGTGTAGTAAGTTATTTAAACAACTATCAGCCCGCTGTGATCTTCACGCACACGGACGTCAGGTTAGCACTGTTTTTTTTTCCTTTTTATAATGTACTATTTGTTTTATACTGCTACGCTCAAGCACCTAGCTTTGATGCCATGAAGATGTGCCGAAACCTTAAAGCACTCGCTTCGTTACGGAGCACCAGCTGGCTCATGTGTGAATACGCGTTTTAGCGCCCGCATGAGACACTTGAAACCCAATTTAGGCTTGATTATTATCGTGGCTCAATTTTTTCCTATGATAGCATACCCAGCTGGAAAGTGCAAAATTTGACAAGGGTGTACAGTGGTCATTACTACTGTATTTTCCGAGCATGTTATAGTATACAAGTTTAAGAGCGCATCTTACAAACTTCCTAATTGATGCCCGTTCAAGAACCGCAAGCGATATACAGATATATTAACTCGAAGTCATCGCTTATGACGTCCCTCGAATCCCGAGCACGACTTCATCACGCCATAAAGATTACGAAAGATAACCGAAAAAAAAACAAGAAATCATTAAAGTGCATAAATAACCAACCCCTATTTGTAAATTGTCATTGTGTGCAGTTACACCATCGGCACTGCTAACCAAATCTACTTCAAGCCTTTCGCTCACGTCGGCTCCTTCTGCATTGGCGTCCTGCTGGGCTACTACATCTACGTCGCCCCAAAGATGAAGCTTTCCAAGGTAAATGACGTCTCAAGAAGAACGTTCGCGTTGACCCGTTTGACTCACGGCACGATGATTTACACGAACGACATTGCAAGTGCGGTGACAAATTTATAACACCTGTCGAGGGCGGAGGAGAGACTATTTGTTTATTTATTTATTATACTTTTACCTTAGAGAGGGGAGGGGTTCGAGTTAGTTGAAAGCAGAAAATAAAAACACTAACTTGAATACGAAGTGATGTCTAATTATGCAAGGTTAGCTAAACCACGTCCTTGAACAGGTGATGGTCACTGACGGCGACTGCTTGTGCAGGACGGCGATGCTGCGCTCGTGATTCCCGCGGTATAAATGACGGTGAGAAATCGTCAGATTTGCATAATGGTACTTCGTTTGCTGCCGTGGTCAAGTGGAGATGAAATCTGATTCAGAGATGCTTTACTTTCCTCATTGCGAAGGTCAGCATGCGAAAAAAAAATGCATGAAACGTGCACAGTGTAGTCTGCGACGGATGACGACGAGCTATAGGGGATGGTTTGGTTTTATGACACTTATATGGCTGGCAGTTCAGTCCTGTTGTAGTTAGAATTAAACGACCGGATTCGTTCTGAACGACTTCTGAACGAATTAACGGCGGAGCTGCCCTAGTATTCTTTTTGCGGTGTTAACTACGTAAGCAATGTGAGTGGTCCAAAAGAGGCTCATTGTAACGTGAACGCTAAGTTTGTGTCGTTCTATACTATATAGAACGACACAAACTCAAGGGGAGCGTTATTAAGGGAGCAAGCGAGCAACGCGTTAGACGTTATTGATAATCGCGCATTTTTTAAAGCTTTCCTTCGTTGTCGCCTGGAGGCCGTTGGTCATTTCTTTTGGCTAGAGTAAGTTTCACTGTTGTACGGCTGTTACTCGGGTGGGTACAGCACTACGGGGACATTATTCATGATATATAGGTTCTGCACCTGTGATTGGCGAAATGACAAACGAGGCTAGCTGACCTTTCTCACCTATAATTTCACCCCTTTTGTCATAGATATACCTACACCGTGATGACTAGTGGCGGAGTACGCCTACTCTTCTTTATCAACAATGCAAAGACAAACACTATCTGCTCAAGAGTCATCAGTATCACCTTTGCCTTTTGGGAGGGGAAAGGTGGCATAGGAGGCTCTGAGGAACCGGCACAATGGGTGTAACCCTAAGGCTGCCTATACTGCACCACTTCGTTAAAGCTCCGCAGCAGAGTAGATTTAGACCTAACGCTCCCATTTGACAGTTATTAACACACTGATGGAGTTTATTACAGAAAAGAGCGTTGGGGATGGACAAATGCTGGCAACACGCGAGGCTATATCAGCATGTAGTGATCCAACGCTAGAATCTCTCAAACACGCGGCACCTCTAGCGCCTTCCCGCGATTATTTGTTGGTATTTTTTGCGCAGTGTGCGGTTCCTCGAAATCCATGATGCAGTAATCATTTATGCGCGAAGTACAAATAAACGAACACATTTCATTTAGCCATTTCCAGATGTTTCAGCGAGCGTGAACATTCTTTAGAAATACCAGTCATTAGACCGTAATTATCCACTGCCGTGAAAAGAGATAACACCCCTCTATGTATTTTATAAGCCTTCGTGTGTGCAGCTTTTAGCTGGGAGCTGTTTTGTTATGGTCTTTTCATTTTTTTCTTTGATTCTTTTTTTGTTGCTTTCGTTTACAATATTGTTTCTTATTTTTTTACCGTTTGGTACTAAAGCTTATTAACTATACGTAACGTTCCCACGATGCGCTTGTTAGACAGAAAAGTGGGAGCCGAAGCCATTTTTCTTTACGTTTGTTTGTGAGCGGGAAAGATGAACTATAATTTTTCTGGTCCTGTTTTCTTGCATTTGAAATTCTTATATTACTATTTCGTTGGATACGGAACTTCAAATATTCACGCCACCCTAGTATCTCCTTAGAGGCTCCTGTGGTTCCGGGTCGTCGGAAAAATGAGAAGTGATTGCGGTTCCTTAATTTTTTATTTTGAAATTTTCCATTTGATTTTTTTTTACTTCTTTAAATTGAAGTTCCATTCTAAAATCTGTTTCCCTCGGTATCGAACCACGTTAAATGGCAGTACTACCAAACTTTCTGCTGTAACAATACCATACGTTGATGTTTGCTAGTCACAAAGTTTTTGTGGCTTGCATTATTGACTGACGAAAAGAAATTGTAGTTTTTCTTTTTTTCACTTTTGTGGGCAAGGTATTATATTTCATCAACTTCTTCCTCGCTTTGCGGATTTGTAAGATTGTGAGATTGCGGATTTGCAAGATAAGTGCTAGAAACAAGTATATAGCAAGCAAATAAATATTTCGAGCTAAAATATTGAACAAGTACAGTTGAATACATTTTCGAGCCGATGTGGATATTGATATTGAAAATTGCTTTAAAAGATCTGAAATATTTAAATAGGCCCATTAATCAGAGTGGCGTACTCATCGTGCTCTCCTTATTTTACTAGAAGTAACTAACTTTGGTTCACATTTGTAGGTTATTTCTGTTTTCAAATGTCAAGACCTCACACTGTTTCTTCTACTTTAACATTCTTTAGTAGCTTGACCTGCAGTGGCTGGCCCTACTGTGCGTGACCTGTACTGTGTGTGTTCTGCTTAATTCTTTGAGATTTGCCATCCTGCTCTTTCTTTCTTCTTTCATCCGCTTCTTCCTATCTTCCATTTCTGTTTGTGTCCCCCCTTCAGTTGAGTCGGCAGGCGTCGTGCCCCTTCCGGTGGTAGTTACCAGCCTGCTCCTCGCTTACCCGTTCTTGTCAAGCTGTTTTCAAATGAAAAAATAATAATCAATCAATCAATCAATCAATCATTTATTTATCGTGCCCAGGAACAACCATGAGGTCTAGGTGCTGGCGCACGTATACATAGAAAAGAAATACAGCAAGGGAATATCAGTATAAAAAAAACAATGAATAAAAAATAACAATCTTGAAAAGAAAAGTGCACATACATGTAACCGAAGGCGCAAAATGCATACATAATAAAAAGGAGGAGAAGGGAAGTTGAACAATATGTGAAACTAAGACACAACCACGGAAAGCTTAGAGCAGAAAAAAGACAGAGAGTTGTGAAAAATATCAAGGTCATGAAAGGAAGCGTTATAAAGACTCTATTCTATGGACGGTTGAGTGTTGGTGGTGACAGGCAGCAACATGGAAAGGTCTGTGTTCTCTGGTGATCTTGCGCGGAATACGAAACGTGATACAACTGAGGAGTTCGGGGAACATGAGGATACCTGTGAAATAGTTTGAAAAGGAAAAGCAGGTCAGCGCGATTACGTCGGCAGCGAAGTAAGGGCAATGGCAATAATCCAACAGTGCTAGAGCAAGGCCCAGAGTCCGTGTTAGCAAAGCGGTGATGATATATGCTTAGAAACTTTTTCTGGACCCAGTCTATAATGCCACTGTTGGATCTAGAAATACCGTTCCAGACGACCGACGCGTATTCGAGTTGAGGAAGACAGATTGCTGTGTACAACTTGCGGAGCGGTGTAGGAGAATTGAATTCCCTCGACAGTCTGCAAACAGAGCCAAATGCGCATGCCCCGCATTGCAACGCGTATAGTATGAGCTGAAAAGTGTAAGGTTGTATCAAAAAGTACACCGAGATCATTGATCTTACGGACTTTACACAATGGTACAGAATCTACTGAATAAGAAAAAGAAATGCTTGCTGTTTTGCGGGTGAAAGTCATGACTTTGGTCTTAGCAGCATTCAAGGTGAGGTTATTATCTGTGCACCATTTAGAAAAAGAAAGCAGGTCAGACTGCAGGATGCGACAGTCATCAACAGTGTGAATTGCCTTAAAAATCTTTGTCATCGGCATATAGAAGGAATGAAGAATTCCGAATGGCGGAAAGAACGTAATTAATAAAAATTTGAAAAACGAGTGGTCCTAACTCTAATCCTTGAGGAACGCCGCTGGTTACCATGTACGAAGAAGTCGTTTGGCCGTTGACGTTAACAAAACATGATCTACCAATAAGATAACTCCGCAAGAGATTTATAATTGACGAGTCAACACCAAAGTGTGTAAGCTTGATGAGAAGCAGTGAGTGGCTTACCACATCAAAAGCTTTACTGAGGTCGCAATATATGGTGTCTACTTGCCCCCTTTGAAGTACCGGCGTGGAGATATGTGTCATGAAGCTTGCGAGATTTGTGATAGTGGAGCGGCCAGTGAGAAATCCATGCTGATTCGGAATCAATGTGTTCTTCACAGTACAAGACAATACGTTGTGAAGAGCAAGCTCAAAAACCTTAGACGTGGCACAGAGACGAGAAATCGGGCGATAATTTGAGACATCGGTTTTACAGCCAGACTTAAATACTGGGAAAACACGAGCAGTTTTCCACATGCGAGGGAAAGTGGAAGTATTCAGAGAGCTATTAAATATACATGTCAATACTGAGGCAAATATGCCACCGTAAGCTTTTAAGATTGCGGAATGGATGCCATCAGGACCGCAAGGTAGGGAAGGCTTCAAGCGCTTAAGGCATTCGCTGATCAGCTTTTCATCAAACAACACAAGACTAGATGTAGGAGCCGTTGTGTGCTGCTGACTGACACCAGCGTTGGAACCTGAAGGTTTATATAAGGAAGAGAAATGGGCAGCAAAACAATCCGCGACTGGTTGGACCAGAGATTGGTCCCTGGTCACAGATAAAACCAATGTTGATGACCAAATAGATCAGTTTACGGAGCTTGTTTTGAGCGGTATGCGCCAATACATTCCTCAGTACAGTCCTAGGCGCTCCACTAGAGTCTACTCTACTAGAGTCGAGCAGGCGAAAACTCTCTCCGCGATTACTAGTACGCTTGCGGATATACTTCCAAAATTCCGCCGGCCGGTCGGAGGCGCTCTTCTCCAAGAATGCAATATATGAGTCATGATCCCGCTTATAGAGGCGTTTGCAGAGAGTTCGAAAAAAGCGGATTCGCAGCATACGGACGGTCGCAGCATACGTTTTCCTGGACGGGTGGAGTGGCAGCACAGTAGGATAAATGGGCGGCATCACAGCAGGAGAAATGGGAGACGGCTTGCCAAGCGCATCACGCAGGGAACGCACCTCGACCCGCTGAGCGGATGCCAGCGCGTTTTCCCTCCATGTGCAGACGCTCGTTGTCACTCCGCAGTCGCGCCACCTTATCGCTGAGGAAGGATATTCCCTCAAGCGCCTGAAGGAAAAGGCCACGGAGGGCCGCCATGTCACCAATCACCTCAAAACCGGTCCCGACGAGAGCGGGGCCCTGTGGAGAGGTCGCCGATGGGGAAGCAGCGGGCGTGTTGGCATCGCTAAACCTAGCCGCATCAATGTCGGCGTTGTCGGCGTTCTGGCACAGGTTACACGTGAAAGGTTTCTCACCAGACTTCAGAAGCTCAAGGTCCTCGTCGGGCCATGCAATACACTTCACGTGTGCACGTTTTTCGCATGAAATACAGCAATGAAACTGCTGTTTTCCGTAAAAAGGCTGGGAGCACAGAATACAAACGTCCGTACTAGGCGCCATCTTGCGAAGCAGATGTTCGATATAATAATAATAATAATAATAATAATAATAATAATAATAATAATAATAATAATAATAATAATAATAATAATAATAAAGATGTCACAGTTTTGCCCTGAGGGCGAAGCAATGAATACGATAGCAACACAGCAATGTCATACGAAGTAAGGTGAGCGGCTTTGGTAGCAATATGAATTGTAGTAAACATGAGCTGATTAAGTAAGCAGGTGTGCTGCGGTGTAAGTAGACCGACATGAAGAGAGACTCGATGACCACGAGAAGGCGCGTGTGAAACGGTGGTGTTGATGAGAAGCGCTTCCCGTGGGCAGCGCGCGCGAAGGGACACACCTGTAGCTCTGCACTGCCGATCCGGGCAGCATTGCATGTGTAGCGTGCGTTGGAAAATGTGGCCCGACTATTACTAACTAAATGAACAAGCGTGGTGTGAGCGCGCACAAACAAACCTGAATAGATCACACTGAATGACTGCGGACGACTGTCAAAACGCTGGCAGCAAGCGCATATGCCGCAGCGGCGAAGGTACGTGCGGTCTATCGCTTCAACGGAAACTGAGCGGCGAATGCACGGCGCATAAATGTCAGAGCCGTGGGGAGATAAGAGACGGTGCGGGCGAGCGACGAGCGCGGTTGTTTGCAGAGTAGAAATGCCCCCCCCCCCCCCCCCCCGCTCTCTCCGGCGCTGGCTTCCCGCTTCCTTGCTTGCGCGTGGGAGATTGAGTGCGTTCGCTCTCCGTGATAGCGCGCGTCCCCGCACGCTTCCGCTCGGGCATACGGCGCGCGGCGAAGATTTTATCTATAGGGAACCTCACGGCGACGGCGACGCCGACGGCAGAAATCCGGTTGAAGTGTCCATATAATTGCTGTCGCAATAATAATAATAATAGACCGTTTTAGTATAGCGTAAAGCAGCAAACGCGCAGTTAGCGTTAGGGTTATCGATCGTTGCGTGTACCACACTGCGCATGCGCTGTACGTAAACGGTGCTGGAGCTCTTACGTACGTACGCTATTTTCGGGATTCAGCGGTGAACGCTAACGCACGCAAGGGGAGCCTTACGTACGGCAACATGGCGGCGCCAGTCTAAGTGAGAGCTGCCCGCTTCGGATCTATCGAGTCGTCGGCGTGCGCTGTTCGGCTCATTCGGTCCCCACTAATGCTTGTGTTTGCTTTAGATTTGTGTGATGATGCTTCGACATCGGAGTACAGGTGACCAATGGGCGTTGTTTTCGATATACGTTCTCGATTAGCGGCGGAGTAGGCTTAACGAGAGGGTTTGCTCATGTTTGCTGTATCCGCCTCGAGATGGCGCCCAAGTGTATTCGCGTTAGCGTTAGCGTTTTGCTCCGTTCCGCTATTCTAAAACACCACCTTGTGCCTCGCAGTGCAGCCTTTCTTTGCGCTAGCGTTGCGTCACACGCTAACGCTAACGCAAGCGTTTTACGCTATACTAAACCTCACAAATAATTCAGCGGCGGCGTGGAAAAAGACACCACTTGGACCAGCGTGCGTCGCGGGAACAGTATTGCGGCAAGAGGGCACAATTGTCTTTGACAGGGAAATGGGACATTCGCTGGACTTTGACCAATAATTCTACAAAGTCGCGTAAATCTGCTAAAGAGGTGTGTTTTTTCTTACTTTTTTGAAAACCTTGAACGTGCTTCAATTGAGCTCAAGCACACAACACAGCTCAAATACGCAGTGGTTTGTGCGTCCGCAGGAGCGGCTAAAGATAGAAGCTGAACGGAAACAGATAGGCCTGTGTTTGTGTTCGAAGGCTGCAGGCTGAATAGCTGTGAGGGCGCTCGCTCCGCGGTGATATTTTGTAACAATTTATTTCATTTTCTACTCTTCTGTTCTTATCATGCATCGCGCCGAGTGTCTGATCACGGCGACAACGGTGCCACGGCGGTGCCTGAGCCAATGACGCAGGACGATGCAGAGTGGAAAGTGAAACGAATCGTTACGATATACGACTTCAGGAAATGTAAACAGAGGTCGGTGTATGTTCGTGTAGGCTTTTTTTTATTGTTCTTTTGCTTACATAAGACCTCGAAAAACTTCCGGTTTTGCTGCACAGTCACCTGCAAAATTTAGTAGATTATACAAAATGGCAATGTCCAATAGGCCACCAAAACAATTCCTGCCAGCATTCTGACGAAAAGGCTGATCAGAGTTTATCATTACGTGCCATCTAGTCAAGCACGACGGAAAATACATACACTTATCGGCACACTCGAGTACCGCAAGTATATGAATCGGAAGTTTCCTGGGACCACCTGAAAACGCCGCTCGCGCCGCACGGACCAACATGATTTATACTAAGGGAGAGAAAGTTTAGTAATAACTGGATAGATGTTAGCCTATATTACAGGTGTAAAACTGTAAACCAGTGCCACTCAACATATTATCAGAAGACCAACATAAGGCTTGCAGTTATGCACGATCTATATCTTTGAAATATTTAACTTTAATGTACAAAAGCCGCCTTTTCCACGGTGATATATGTCACTGTGCAAAAGGCGGACATTTGCGTTCAGCGTCCAGACGTGACATCCTCTTTCCGCTTCCTTCTTATATTTATTTCTTCCCCCTTCTTCATGAGTGGGGGAGAAGGGGGAAAATGATTTTTTTTCTTATGAATAAACTTTTTTCACTCTAGGTTAACGGTATAGATTGGGGGCCCTCGTTTTCTTCTTCTACTCGTTTTCTTTTTTTTTTTCTTCTTCTTCTTTCTTTGTTGTTTTTACGGTTTCAGGTTCCCGGCTGGTGAAAGCTATATTTGCCTGTTCTGTGTGCTGCCAGGGTAAGAAACCAACGCTGAACCAGAAAGGACTCTGCCATTCATTCACTGTCACCCTCAGTTCTACCGACACCAGCTGAGCGGGCTTAGACGAAGCGATACAGTAAAGGGATTGCATACGCACGGCCGCTTTATGGCATGCTTGTGCACGGCTCAAGCAGCCTTGGCCAGTTCACGGCCGCAGCCGTGCGCGGTAGCGCTTATGCTTCCGCGTTCAAGCGCGGCCGTGCCTGGCTATGCAGGGCACGCGCACATGTATACGCTTGGCAGGAACTGGAAACTTGCGCTTTCAGAGAAGCGGAACGATGGCGAGCGGCGCCGCAAGCTTCTTCTCGGAACGTCACATTTGAATTCATGAAGTTTCTCGTTCCTAAAACTGTTTATATATGGTCGGCTGCCTTGTTTGCTTGCTGTCGTGGCTAGAGGGCGCCTGTGTTTTTTTTTTTTTTTTTCTTACCGTTCAAGCGTATACGTACTGCTTTGTAAATACTGGACCCACAGATTGGACTCTGTAGGTTGATCAACAGTGAAAGAACAAGAGTAGCCTCCTCCTGGCGTCAACGTTTCTATAAGAGCAACTTCTCCGTCTGCGTAACGACTGCTTGTTGCCAGGGTAACAATAAAACGGTTATAGCCATAACAAATACAGTTTTCCTTGTCAAAGCATTGGCTCCAAACTGACGCTTAGATTGTTCTTCCACTGTGGATCAACTAAAGCTCCTGTGACCTCATAGTTTTGTTTGGCTCTCTGTAGCTTGTATTTCACGCCGCTGTTCTAGGAGCGGCAGTGTCCAGCGCCGGTTCCGTATTCACCGACCTCGCCGACAAACTAATTGCATACGTCTGGCGGCGCCCCTTCGTCAGCTTGAAACGAACTAACAAATCATCAAATATTTGCGATTTCTGTGGCTCTGCACTCGTTTACTGTGGCAGTGGCATCTTCTCACAGTGGAGGCGGCCATCTTGCTCGTTCGCTTGCTTGTTCCTTAAATAATAGCGCTCGCCTACTAGGAGAACAACGCCAATAATCCAGGTGTTGGGAGTGGTTTTGGACGGGCTCGGGGGGAGAGGGGGTTAATATTAATTCAGTAATTGAAAGCAATTATGCCTGGCATGCTGTTCAACCTCGGTGAGCTTCTCCAGTAAGTCCCGGCTGGGAATTATCCTTAGAGGTCACAGCTTATACAACAGATGTTCCGAGCGAAATGGCGCAGTGCCACGTGCCAGATTTGTGCAAAATGGTTAATTTTTTCCTCTGCATTTGCAGCGGTGATATAAAAGGGAACTTGGCCGCTGTTAATGGAGCGAGATAGTATCTAAAAAATAATAATAACTTTGTGGCGTTTTCGTTGAGACGTCGTTGTTAGTAAAAACTTATTCGATGCATGATTTAGATGTTTTTCTCTAGCCATCTGATTCATGGCGCATCCTCCGTTCTGGGGATGTGCGATTCAAACGTAGATGCGAATGCGAATGTAAGGCTTACGATGCGAATGTACATTATGCAGCTATTATGCAGTGTTTTATTATTTGATTACGCATGACAGACACGCGTTCAATGGTACTAATGTGTAAAAATGCGGTTCTATGTAAGCCGGTTTGCTGGTACTTGGTCTGCCCGAAGCGCCGGCAGTGTAGTGGCGGTGGTGGATGAAGCGTTTTTTTTTTTTTTTTTCTTCGCGCTATATGGTGCTGAAGCTGAGATTGACGAGGTGACCTGACGACGACCCAATAACATCGATGACGACAACGCTCGTCGTCAGCGTAACGGAATGGACGGACAGGTGGACTAAAGTAAACCCAGTTTACAGCTGCTAACTGCTGTCGAAGTAAATAGAAGTTCTGCAACGCAGCACATTACGTTGAAAGCACTGCTTTAGCAGTCAAAAGAGTTTGTCAGGCGCATGCAAGTGCCGTGGCTAGTGGGACCTTGTTGCTGGCATCTTCGAAATTCAGAATGGCACGTTTCGAATGGCCCATTGCGAAATTTAGGATGGCACGTTTGTTCTGATAAATGCATTCACCAAATTAAAAGCTGTAGGGGAAGATTTCTCGTTTTGCGAATGTAGTGATACTTTCTTACTGTAAAGTCAACGAGATAGAGAAGATCGCGCAATTGCGACCTGATTTGGCATGACACAATTCATGGAGGGAGAGGGGGAGGAAAATCACTGTATGCCATTGGGTTCTATAATGTATTATGGTGCAATTATTAGTTGAAATTTAATCTCTGAGCGCTATAATTCGACTGCGTTCGTATCTACGTGAAGAAAAAAATTGTTGAGGATATTTTGGAGAAATATACCCTGTAGTGAGCAGTCATACTTTAACCTAATTTATTGACATGTATACATCAAGCGACGGTCATTTATTTTGTGCACTCAAAGTTTGCTGTATAGAAGTAATTAGTTCTCGAAGTAAGAAAGTTTACTTCTGTGAGGTAACGCTATGATGGTAACGCTATGATGAACTACCCCTAAAGAAAAGATAATAGAATCCGCGAATAGTTTCAATCACTAAGCGTGAAGCGACGCTTTTAGGCAATTCTGCTGCTGAGTACGAGCACATCGGTTCGATTCCCGGCCATGGCATTCGCGTTTCTCTGGGAGCTAAATGCAAAACTGCTCGTTCACTTAGATTTAGGCGGACGTCAAAGAGCCCTAGGTAGCCAAAATTAATCCCGAGTCCTCCACTATACGGCGTGTTTCATAGCCCCAGTGTTGCCTTAGAGCGTTAAACCTCGCGAATGAATCAATGCTTTTAGGTCATAAGGCAGAACGCGGTGTAGTAGTTCTATTGTTGTTTAAACCACGGATATTAACTCCTACTCTACCTGTGTACTTGACCCCCCTCCCCCCTACCTTATATAATGCCCCGGGCCCTTAGGGTGGTAATAAATGAAACTAAGTGAAAGTCATCGGAAGAAAAAAATATGGGTTGGAGCGCATATGGCACACACACCGTAGTCATGACCGACAGCTTACTGCTATCTGTTAAAAGAAAAATTTACAATCATTGAATTATACCGGGCGATGAGTGATGGAATGAAAAATGATAGGCGCAACGTTATGAGATGGGAAGACAGCGGTGACGATTAGAGAGCAAACGATAGAGATATTCCTGTTGAAATCAAGAGTAGCAAATGGAGTGGACCAGGCATTGTAACGCGTAGGACTAATAACTGAGGGTCTAGCAGTGTTACAGAATGGGTGCCAAGATCGAGAAGAAAGACGCAGTCGGGGTTGGCAGAAAGCCAGGAGGTGTGATGAAATTAGGAAATTTGCAGGCAAAGAATGGAGTCAGCTAAGGCAGGAAATAGGTAACTGAATTATAAGAACTTTCTGTGGGCCTAGTTGGTGCATACTTTACGATAAACTTTTTAAAGCGCAATAAAGAGACAAGGCACAAAAGGAAGGTCAGACACAGGACAGGCGCTACTTTCAACTGTTTATTCCACAACGTGGTCATGAAATATATATGAAAAAGGCACATGCGCAGAAAGGTTAATGAAAATGAACAAAAAAACACCATGAGGCACCATAAGGGAAAAGAAAAAAATTAATTAATTAATTAAAATAAGCATGATAAGGACAATGTATAAGAAATGCCTGACTAATTTACAAACGCGTCGAGGTATCCAAACTCTTTTGCGTAGAGACTTAAAGAAGGTTCACTGATGCAACCTTCCCCCCTCTTTTTTATGTGATATGCTTCCAGTATCAAGCGGGCCTGCTCATTGTGGCTCCTACCAAGAATCCTCGCGTCAAAAAATAATGCCTCACATCCGCAAGAGTTCACGTGAACCGCGAAATGCGTTCGCTCCTTCTTTTTAAGATCCATGGCGTGTTCTCTAAATGAGTCATTACCAGACCTTCCTGTTTGACCACTATAGCTTTTTCCACAGAGCAAAGGAATTTCATAAGCAACTGCGCAGGTGCAACTGAGATAGGGGGAAAGGTGGTTCTTACGGCAATCTCGCCTTGTTTCGCCTGCTGTGGCTATCTGAGGGCAAAGGCGGTCGAGTTTGTTGGGGGAAGAGAAAACCACTATAACGTCGGGCCTATTGGCGACCTTCTTCAGGTTATGCGAAACTTTGTGGATGTACGGAACTACCTCAAGCGCACGTTCTTTCCCCCCCGAAATTTTTACTTTCTTTTTTTTTCCTTTCTTAAACTTCTGCAACAAACCCTCAGCAACCGCAGAGATGACTTAGGAGGGAAACCTGCCACCAGCAGTTCTTTCACCTGCGCTTGGAAACTCTTGCATCGTGGGGTGGCACGATTTCCTAAGCGAGGACTCGAGGCAAAGGGATGCTATGGCTCTTTTTACTATCTTAGAGTGAGAAGAGTCAAAAAGTAGGATCCCCTTCCTAGACCTAGGTCCATAAGACCAGCACACATGTTCGCTAGAAAAACTAAGATTAATGTCTAAAAACTGGAGACAGTTCTGCGTGGGAAGTTCATGGGTTCATCGGAAGTTCAAGTTCATGGGAAGATGTATTTGAACCCATGAATATGGCACCAACAGACAATGAAACCAGAGGAAGCATAGGGGAGGCGAATTGTTACGTTGAAGTGATATGTAGAAATTATTAGGTCGAGGGAAATGAAAGTGGACGGGAAAAAGAACTTGCCACCGGTGGGAGCCGAACCCACATCCTGCATCTTTCCAGCGCGCTCCCCGCACGGTTGGTGCAAAACGAGGTGCGTAGTTTAAAAGCAGGAACGTCACATCGCTTTTTCACTCTCCTGATTCCCACAATTCACAACGTTTGTAGACGCGGATAGTTATCCGGCAAGTTGCGAATGCAAATAAGATGCTACGCAACATAACTGCAGTTGATACCTATAAGAATTGTTCTAGTCCACGACTACAGTTCTTGCTAGCTGATGTGAAATTCTCCCTCGTTAAGTTTATTCCAAGTGCATTTTTAAGTCCTTTGTTTGTGAGCATTACTTTGTTGGTTATTGTATCGCGAAATTTGTTCTCGTCGTTGTGTGTTTGCTGCGCAATGTTTTTCGTCCTCTTTGGCTTGCAGCACCTGCCTTGTCCTGTTGTGATACAGCACATATTGCCTTTCCTTGTTTTATTATGGTTGACTTGGCATACCAAATCCTGTTCAAGGCACGATTTTCGGACCAGCAATACAAATTGACTAAATAAAGAAACCTATATGCCAAACAGTAGAAAAGTCTATATACAATGCACAATGCAGATAGTAGATGAACGATTACGGAGCAACATTTCTCTCCTCTCTAATAATATCTGCATAAAAATCTACCCTGGACGCAGCTATGTCAGGCCACCGCACTATGGCCTCAAAAAATCAGACAGCTGTGCGACATAAATGTGCCTCATCTTTATTGTTATTTATATTTTCTCAACGGGTGCTCTCCTCCTAGGTACTGCCTTCCACCAAACAAAAAACAAATGAAAAACAATGGCGTTCATGCAGCTCTACAAATTGAACCATGACCGCGTTGTTCAGTATGCATGGTAAAGCAACACGCGGCGCACGTGTTTCTTGAGACATGACTCTCATCCTTGAAGCCCCTAATCCCGACGTAAGCAAGGGTCCGTCGTATTCGGAGCGTGAAGGACAAAAAGATGTAGAGGCGCTAAATACCCGTGGAAAACTTTAACACGTGGGTACCGCCCACTGACCTTTCGTTTGGGTGATTCAGCGAAAGCGCGGCATTGTTCAGAACCTTCCGGCAGAGCTCTGCATTACGCTGTGCTCACAAGGCACGCATCGCAACAAGGAATAATGCTATTTCAAAACAGAAAAAAAAAGATTTGGAAAACTTCGTCTTCTCACGAAGCGAGCTTGGTCTCCTAATTATAAGGAAACTTTAGCTTTCTCATAAGCGAGCGCACTATACTACCTTGTCTTCTTTGAATGTGGTTACACCCAATCAAAAAACGTATTATATCATGGCGCTTCTCCGCTGTTGACGGCTTCAGTTTCTTGGGTTATTAACTATTGTGCATGCCAAAAGGGCGAGTTTGCAGCCTAAAGAGGCTTAGGACAGGAAATCACACCTTCCAATGTCGAATTCGCTCACTTCGTTGTCATCAGCCATTCGCTGGTATAACGGATGTGCTTACATTGCCGCGTAAAAGCGCCACGAAACGATTACGGCTTTGCATCTGTGCTATGCTTTTCGATGACCCTTATACATATTTGGGGGGACTGTAGTTTTCGCGCACTGCAAATACATGAAATTTTGAATACTTCAGCACACTTTTGCGCAAATGAAACTTATTCATACGCATACAGGATATGATTGGATTCCTCGATACTACGGGTTGCATTGCAGTGACCTCAGAGCTTCAACTGGAAGAAAAGCTAAATTATAGCATCCGTGTATTCTTACTACTCTCCAGCTCAGACGTCAACTCATTCATCACTGAATTCATCTTTCCGTAGCCGTCTTGGCAGGCCTGATCTTGGTACGAGCAGTAGACGCATCGCATTGCGGACAAGGACAGACGAAGAAGTGACAGGACAAACATTTTGGTTCGCCCTCATCCGCAACGCGCTGCGCCTACAGCCTCGTAATAAATCACCAACAGATCCAAATAGATTATTGATCCTAATATAAATTTTCCGATGCCACAATGCCAGCCATCGCAGCAGTGGGCGACTTGTACACAAACTGCGATTGGGAGTAACCTTTACCTTTAGAAAGGAATTGCGTATTTTATTTAATAACCTCTAAACTTTTTTTCGATTGCGATGTGAGTGGACATGCCCCATACACATGCACCACATTTTGTGTGCTCGCCCAAAATGCGCCCGAGACACAGCTGTTAGCTCCCTTCTTGACAATACTTGGTAGTCGCCCGGTGACTGCAAACGGACGTGCGCTGGAATTTGCAGAGCCACTACCTGAATCCCTGAACAGCACCGATCTTGACTCGCGGCTGCGATAAGGCCCGTGAGTCATATGCGCTCTATTACTCAATCCCTACTTCCTGTTATCATCATCACTCCTCGTTATCCACTTTCTCTTCCCTACCCCAGCCCTGTTTAGCAGGCTAATGAAGTGCAGCGTTCTTGTGCATGTAACGCGCAGAGCAGATAACCCGTGAACCATTACAGTTATAGAATTGGTGTCAAGGGAATGGAAGCGCAGTTGAGGGTAGGAAACAATAATGAAGTACGTTGTACCAACTCGCCCAAGCTTCCACTTTAACAGACCTAGCACAGTCCGACTCCTGTTTTCTGTCTTGAATAAATTATAGTGACTGTCTTTCAAGCCTTACAGTGGCTAAAGCATACATGCCCGCATGTATGTGCAATGACAATGTGGAATCAGCTATAGTATATCGCTCTATTACGGATCTAGTCGATATCGCGGCGCAAGCAGTCAGTCTCCAAACCGAGTTTCCGACCTTGGGGTATCGCGGAAAAACTCTGTCAATCAAGGTGCTTTAACGCGAAGTGATCGACGGCCCCTTTCAGCCACTAACACAGACCGCGTGGCTGCGCCTCCGGACCGCAGCCTGTGCAGGCACTATGCTGGTGTGCGGCAACCGCGTGCAACCTGGCCATCGTGTTCGCGCCACACAAGTGGTACACGGACCACACGTACTCCATCGAGCGGCCTGAGTGCTTGCTCTTCGCCGCCCTCCATCGCGTCGCCTGGACACTGGGCGTCGCCTGGCTTGTGCTCGCCTGCGCCACGGGACGCGGAGGTACGTACACGCCCACGCTGTGCTTCTCGTCTCGTGTGCAGGGCGACTTCCCGACTCTGCAACACGAACGCTGTCGTTCCAGCGGGAATTCTGGGCGAATTTCGCGAACGGCGCACACTGCTTACGTGTTCTGTGGTTCGCCCTGAGGAACGGAATGAGTCCACACGAGAACCTTTTCACTTTTCACTGCACTTTTCACTGTTCACTCGTGGTTTAAAGAGGAATAGAGAGGTACAAAAGATGCAGAAAGGCAGCGAGGTCAACCAGAACAGATACTCCTGTTGTCTATCCTACATTGAAAAACGTGAGACGAGAAAGCTAAAGGAGCAAGTGGATAGACACCGAGCACACACGCACAATCACAGCCGTTCACAGCACACGTTAACTGTACACGATCACACCAGCAGTGAATGCTAAAGCTATTTCTGAAATAATGTGGTCAAGTATTACTGTTAAGGTACTTAGGCTACACTAGCCTTCCTGGTAAGAATCAACAGGACTGCAATATTGTGCTCTGGCGGAGCACATGCCGGAAATGCACTTGTGACGCAAGATTTATTTATTTTATACAAGAAACCAACCAAGCAGTTTCATAATACATGGTTCCTGGCTTGAAAGCTTTTTAATCACGAATAATTTTCAATACACACTGGGCATCACCACGCATCGCAATTAATAATGTGGTTGAAAATTATTGAGCAGCGTTTTAACGTCATGAGTTCCTGCGAAGATAGAAGATACGAATTTGTCACGATTGTGTATCGAAATTACTGAAGAAGTGCAATGATCACTATAATGGACCAATTCTTGAAAATGCGTTTCTTTTATTTATGCAGCTGCCATACACGTCATTCGACGGCAAATAGTACCAGTTGGTATCGTACGTACCTCTTTATGCGAGTGCATAATTTTTGTTTTCATTTTCCGTTTGCTTTGCTGATTTCGTTAAATGATCACTCTTGTGCATGTTAGTCTACTACAGATTAGCTTCTAGGATAGCCAGCAGACCTATTTTTCGATATGTAAGAAGTCGTAAGCATCAAAACTGCCAGGCTCCCCAGACACGAGAGTAATAAATCTGCGAATTGACTTGCAGAAAGTTTTAATTACGCTTAATTTATGGCAACGCTGCAAATTTTTGTGGCTGTGTCAATAAATTTGCTATAGGTTGCGATCCAAAGTATCACTGATTCGTCATCCAGGAACGCAGACGCCGCTCCAGAGAGCGCCGGAGGCAACTCTGTCGAGGTCGCAGTATAAAATGACGGCTGCAGGTAAAAAAAAAAAATCTTAGAAGCAACATTGCCATGGACTGTTCCTATAAATAAATACACGTAAAGCGCATAACTGCTATTACTGTGAACCCGCTGAAGCAATTTGAATGAAATTAGTACAAACTTAGAAAAATAACCACTCAATTTCACCGTCGGACTTGCTGGCACAAAAGCCCAACTCGATGCCTAAAACGTACACACCGAAATCCTGTAAACACCACCAAGTAGATAATTTATTAACCAACATGACAACATGCAATTTGCATCAAACTGCTCTCTAGGTCACGCAAGTTTTGTGAAAGTTGTAATCACAGAATATCTGAATGCTTTAGAGACACATATCTTCCGTCACTGTTGCCGCTTTGCATTTTCCAACAGACATAATTTGCAAGATTGATACCTGCGTTTTATAGAGTTGCATACTTGCTACACAGTTGTTAATCAGTTAAGAAGTCTATAGCTGTTAAAGTAGCATAGTTGTAAATTCTATGCATCATTCTTCGATTGCGATTGGCATCATTTTTTCTCAGCGCTTTGCAACCTACAATGGCAAATTAGTTCTCATCAGTAACATTTCTTTTAAAATCCTAGATGAAAGATATTTCAGTCCAATTTGTTCAGCGATTTTATAAAAGGGTTGCTTCTTGTGTTTTACATGGCACTGTATACGTATGTGCGGGTAGGCTCTTCGAATGTTATCCCGCAAAGGCAGTGCCTTATCCTTACGGTGACTATCGAGACGGAGTGAATGGAATGGCGTTAGATGAATCAGCAAGGGCCAGGGAGCGGCGTTATGACAATACGTTTTATGAATGATACGTATCCGCGGATGCTTCCTGAAAACGCTGGGAGTAGTTGACTAATGTATAAACGTGCGGAACGGTTTGAACTGCCTCCACTCTTCCAATAATGTGTTTTCTTTCTTTTCTGCGGTTCTACGTGCCAAAACCAGTTCCGATTATGAGGCACGCCGTAGTAGAGGGCTCCGGATTAATTTTGACCACCTGGGGTTCTTTAACG